>NC_074671.1:39611351-39911351 GCF_029448725.1 Salvelinus fontinalis
CCCTCATCACAGTACCCCATAATGACAAAGCAAAAACAGGTTTTTAGAAATTTTAGCAAGTGTATAAAAAAAAAAAACTTAAATATTACATTTGACATAAGTATTCAGTCCCTTTCGGGTCTTCTTGGTACGACACGACAAGCTTGGCACACCTGTATTTGGGGAGTTTCTCCTATTCTTCTCTGCAGATCCTGTCAAGCTCTGTCAGCGAGCGTCACTGCACAGCTATTTTCAGGTCTCCCAGAGATGTTTGATCGTGTTCAAGTCCAGGCTCTGGCTGGGCCACTCAAGAACATTCAGAGACTTGTCCCGAAGCCACTCATGCATTGTCTTGACTGTGTTCTTAGGGTTGTTGTCCTGTTGGAAGGTGAACCTTCGCCCCAGTCTGACGTCCTGAGTACTCTGGAGCAGGTTTTCATCAAGGATCTCTGTACTTTTCCCGTTCATCTTTACCTCGATCCTGACTAGTCTCCCATTTCTTGGCAATGAAAATCATTCCCACAGCATGATGTTGCCACAACCGTGCTTCACGGTAGTGATTGTGCCAGGTTTCCTCCAGAAGTGACGCTTAGCATTCTTGCCAAAGAGTTCAATCTTGGTTTCATCAGATCTGAGAATCTTTTAGGTGCCTTTTGGCAAACCCCAAGCGGGGTGCCATGTGCATTTTACTGAGGTGTGGCTTCCGTCTCGCCACTCTACCATAAAGGCCTGATTGGTGGAGTGCTGCAGAGATGGTTGGCCTTCTGGAAGGTTCTGCCATCTCCACAGAGGAACTCTGGAGCTCTGTCAGAGTGACCATCGAGTTCTTGGTCACCTCCCTGAACAAGGCCCTTCTCCCCCGATTGCTCAGCTTGGCCGGGCTGCCAGCTCTAGGAAGAGTCTTGGTTGATCCAAGCTTCCTCCATTTAAGAATGATGGAGGCCACTTGTGTTCTTGGGGACCTTCAATGCTGCAGAAATGTCTACGGACAATTCCTTTGACCTCATGGCTTGGTTTTTGCGCTGACATGCTCTGTTGGACCTTACATAGACAGGTGTGTGCCTTTCCAAATCATGTCCAATCAATTTAATTTGATTTCAAGTTGTAGAAACATCTCAAGGATGATCAATGGAAACAGGATGCACCTGAGCTCAATTTCGAGTCGCATAGCAAAGGGTCTGAATACTTATGTAAATAAGGTATTTATGCTTTTTGTTTGGTATAAATTTGAAAACATTTCTACAAACCTTTTTTTCGCTTTGACATGATGGGATATTGTGTGTAGATTTATGAGAAAAACCCCACAATTTCATCCATTTTAGAATTAGGCTATAACGTAACTACCCAAATACCAGTGTGCCAAGCATGTAGCATCATACCCAAGAAGTAGCATCATACCCAATCGCTGCCAAAGGTGCTTCAACAAAGTACTGAGTAAAGGTTCTGAATACTTATGTAAATGTAATATTTCAGTTTATCATTTTTAATACATTTGTTGAAATTTCTAAAAACCTGTTTTTGCTTTGTCATCATGGGGTATTGCGTGTAGATTGATGAGGGAAAAAATGTATTTAAGCAATTTTAGAATAAGATTGTAACGTAAAAAAAATTGGAATAAGCCAAGGGGTCTGAATAATTTCCAAATGCACTGTACAGTGTAGCACTGACATAACCTATACAAAGGCAAAAGGGAAACAAAAGTACACCATACAAATATATTTTCTATTCTTCCACCCACCTTTTCTAGTTTTGTAGTTCACCGTGAAATACTTACTTATAAGCCCTTAACCAACAATGCAGTTCAATAAATAGAGTTAAGAAAATATTTACAAAATAAAACTAAAGTAAAAAGGAAAGAAAAAGTAACACATTAAAATAACAATAACGAGAATATATACAAGAGGTACCGGTACCGAGTCAATATGCGGGGGTACATGTTAGTCAAGGTACTTTGTAAATGTAGGTAGGGGTACAGTGACTATGTATAGATAATAAACAGCTAGTAGCAGCAGTGTAAAAACAAGTGGGGAGGGGTGTCAATGTAAATCATCCGGGTGGACATTTGTTCAGCAGTCTTATGGCTTTGGGTATAAGCTGTTAAGGAGCCTTTTGGACCTAGACTTGCCGCACCAGTACCGCTTGCCATGCGGTAGCAGAGAGAACAGTCTAGGGTGACTGGAATCTTTCAAAAAAAAATGGGCCTTCCTCTGACACTGCCTAGTATATAGGTCCTGGGTGGCAGGAAGCTTGGCCCCAGATACGTACTGAGCCGTACGCACTACCCTTTGTAGCGCCTTATGGTCGGATGCCGAGCAGTTTCCATACCAGTCGGTAATGCAACCGTTCAGGATGCTCTCGATAGTGCAGCTTTTGAACTTTTTGATGATCAGAGGATCCATGCCAAATTTTTTCAGTCCCCTGAGGGGGAAAAGGCGTGTTGTGCCCTCTTCACAACTTTCTTGGTGTGTTTGGACCATGATAGTTTGTTGGTGATGTGGACACCAAGGAACTTGAAACTCTTGATCTGCTCCACTACAGCCCCGTCATTGTGAATGCGGGCATGTTCGGCCCGCCTTTTCCTGTAGTCCACAATCATCTCCTTTGTCTTGCTCACGTTGAGGGAGAGCTTGTTATCATGGCATCACACTGCCAGGTCTCTGACCTCCTCCCTATAGGCTGTCTCATCGCTGTCGGTGAGCCTGCCTACCACCGTTGTGTCATCAGAAAACGTAATGATGGTGTTGGAGTCGTGCTTGGCCACGCAGTCGTGGGTGAACAGGGAGTACAGGAGGGGACTAATGCACCGCTAAGAGGCCCCCGTGTTGAGGATCGGCGCGCCAGATGTGTTGTTGCCTACCTTTACCACCTGGGGGAGGCCCGTCAGGAAGTCCAGGATCCAGTTGCAGAGGGAGGTGTTTAGTCACAGTGATGCTTAGCTTAGTGATGCATTTATAAGAAAAATGTCCCTGTACTGTCAGCATAAATAACCTATATTCTTAATGTCTTGATTCACTCCAAGATCAGTAAAGTGGAGTACTGCATGTACTAAAAGTTTGTTCAGTTACCAGAAAGTAGATGGTGGACAAAAAAAACGGATAATTGCAGGATGCTTTTTTTTATTACCCCCAATAGGACTCTACTAATGGCTGAAACAGGTAAAATGTCAGGTGAAAATAGAGAGTCTATGTTCTGTCTCTCTTCTCACTCCCTTCACTGAGTGTTATTCCATTTAAGCTTTAGGATAACCCGTCTCAATGCGATACCAAATCCTTTTTGGTATAACAAGTAACAATTCTGTTACTTGAAAATAATGTAACTTTCTAAACTTATTTTCTACTTTCTCTGACTCAAAATCACCTGATACATGTCCTTAGGGCTTTAGTATTTAAGTGAATAATTAATGTTTGACCATATGGGTCTCCTTCAAAGTATGCAGGAGTATATTCAGGAATGACTTTGTTGAGATGAAGGGAGAGGCACATTAATATTCTGTGTAAGTATTTTACTTTCCAAAAGCATGTGCTCATTTGTGGATAAGGATGAATTGAAATGCAAATATCAAATGCAGTTAATACCATCCTTAATACACCTGAAGGTAATTACTTTATATCTAAAATTAAATAAACCACACGGGTTTATCTAAAATCAAATATACAAAAGTAGCCTAACTTAAATAACAAATACATGTTGAATAATACATTTGTAATCTGTATGTGTATTGCTATTGTGCATCAGTCAATGACTTGATGCATTCTGTAGGCCTATGAGGAGAAGTAAGGGGACGGGCAGGCAGCCCTTTGGAACTCATATGTTTATAGTGAAGCTGTCATTCAGGTGTCCATGCACCATGTTCACATTATGGAAAAATAGTCACATTTAACCATTGTAGTTATATGTCACCAATGTTTTGCAGGATGGTTGTAGGTACAACCTAGTACCTATTTTCATATTCCCAATATCCACACAACTGGTACTCCTCCTACATCCTTTCTGTGGTGGAGATACAGGGAGGACATCAGAGGCGGGGGCAGAAGCTGAAACTAATCCAACATTTGTCGAAGCTCTGGCAAATTTGAATGGATGACACTGTTAGCGCAAAGTAAACATTCGCAAAGTGTGAAATTAGAATACACATCTCTCTCTCTCTTTCACTCTCGCTCTCTCCCTTCCTCTGCTCAGAATGACAAGCGGAGAGGAGGCAGTTGTCATGGTGATTAATGCGAATGTTTGGCGCTAACCTGGAAAAAGGATAGGAAGGGGTTTTCAGTCCTTGAAAAACAAACTAATAAAGGTCTCTGTTTTCTCCAGGTGTAGGGCTATTCTTTCAAAGATTGAAAATCATACTGGATTTTATTAGCGCTTGCAGTTTTTGGATTGCGGGAGCAGGGGTATTTGAATGGATGGAACAATTCCCTAGGTGTGTCACAATGTCCTTTGAAAAGGGTGAAAAATAAAAAGGGGAATATACAGTGTACGGATTTCAAAGGAACATATTGCCTTTACGAGGTATTATTAATACCAAAAATTATGTTTAAAGTAAATATTAGCTTTAGTCTGAAGCCGAAAACGACTGGAAAGTCAATAGCTAATTAGACATATGCACTAACAAGGATTTTCAGCAAAATTAGCTTGACTAGTGCTATAGTACTGTAGAATTATCAATCTACTGTACTTCAACAACAGATGTACATTGGATTGGTTGATTAGGATTCAAACATTCTCTCAAACAGCCTAATACATACGTACCCATAGAGTAGGTTTATCCCATTAATGTACTTGGAAATGTAAACGTGTTTTTTAATGTAAGACATCATCCCATTCCATTCATTTAAACATTATGGGGAGGTTTTCCCGGACACAGACTGAGCCTAGTCCTGTACTAAAAAGCAAGATCAATGGGAAATCTCCAGCCAAAATTCTTTCTAGCGGGACAACGATCTCAGAGAGGTTTTAACAAACTATAGTTTTGTCAAGTCGGTTAGGACATCTACTTTGTGTATGACACAAGTCACTCTTCCAACAATTGTTAACAGGCAGATTATTTCACTTATAATTCACTGTATCAAAATTCCAGTGGGTCAGAAGTTTACATACACTAAGTTGACTGTGCCTTTAAACAGCTTGGAAAATTCCAGAAAATGATGTCATGGCTTTAGAAGATAGGCTTATTGACATCATTTGAGTCAATTGGAGGTGTACCTGTGGATGTATTTCAAGGCCTACCTTCAAACTCAGTGCCTCTTTGCTTGACATCATGGGAAAATCAAAAGAAATCAGCCAAGACCTCAGAAAAAAAAGTTGTAGACAAATCTGGTTCATCCTTGGGAGCAATTCCCAAACGCCTGAAGGTACCACATTCATCTGTACAAACAATAGTATGCAAGTATAAATACCATGGGACCACGCAGCCATCATACCGCTCAGGAAGGAGACACATTCTGTCTCCTAGATATGAATGTACTTTGGTGCGAAAAGTGCAAATCAATCCCAGAACAACAGCAAAGGACTTTGTGAAGATGCTGGAGGAAACAGGTACAAAAGTATCTATATCCACAGTAAAACGAGTCCTATATTGATATAACCTGAAAGGCCGCTCAGCAAGGAAGAAGCCACTGCTCCAAAACCGCCATAAAAAAGCCAGACTACGGTTTGCTACTGCACATGGGGACGAAGATCGTACTTTTTGGAGAAATGTCCTCTGGTCTGATGAAACAAAAATAGAACTGTTTGGCCATAATGACCCATCGTTACGTTTAGAGGAAAAAGGGGGAGGCTTGCAAGCCGAAGAACATCATCCCAACCGTGAAGCACGGGGGTGGCAGCATCATGTTGTGGGGCTGCTTTGCTGCAGGAGGGACTGGTGCACTTCACACAAATAGATGGCATCATTGGGCAGGAGAATTATTGAGATATATTGAAGCAACATCTCAAGACATCAGTCAGGAAGTTGAAGCTGGGTCGCAAATGGGTCTTCCAAATGGACAATGACCCCAGCATACTTCCAAGTTGTGGAAAAATGGCTTAAGGACAACAAAGCCCTGACCTCAATCCTATAGAAAATGTGTGGGCAGAACTTAAAAAGTTCTCCTCAAGGAGGCCTACAAACTTGACTCAGTTACACCAGCTCTGTCAGGAGGAATGGGCAAAATTTCACCCAACTTATTGTGGGAAGCTTGTGGAAGGGTACCCGAAACGTGTGACCCAAGTTAAACAATTAAAGGCAATGCTACCAAATACTAATTGAGTGTATGTGAACTTCTGACCCACTGGGAATGTGATGAAAGAAATAAAACGCTGAAACAAAGCATTCGCTCTACTATTATTCTGACATTTCAAATTCTTAAAACAAAGCGGTGATCCTAACTGACCTAAGACAGGGAATTTTTACGAAGATTAAATGTCAGGAATTGTGAAAACTGAGTTTAAATGTATTTTGCTAAGGTGTATGTAAACTTCTGACTTCAACTGTACATGCAATACAAAATAATGACAAAGCGAAAACTGTTTTTCTTATACATTTTTGCAAATTTATACCAAATAAATAACATAAATACCTTATTTCCACAAGTATTCAGACCTTTGCTTTGAGGCTCGAAATTGAGTTCAGGTGCATCCTGTTTCCATTGATCATCCTTGAGATGTTTCTACAACTTGATTGGAGTCCATGTGTGGTAAATTCAATTGATTGAACATGATTTGGAAAGGCACACACCTGTCTATATAAGGTCCCACAGTTGACATTGCATGTCAGAGCAAAACCAAGCCATGAGATTGAAGGAATTATCCATAGAGCTCCGAGACAGGATTGTGTTGAGGCACATATCTGGGGAAGGATACCAAAACATTTCTGCAGCATTGAAGGTCCCCAAGAACACAGTGGCCTCCATCATTCTTAATTGGAAGAATATTGGAAACATCAAGACTGGCCGCCTGGCAAGACTGAGGAATCGGGGGAGAAGGGCCTTGGTCAGGGAGGTGACCAAGAACCCAATTGTCACTCTGACAGAGCTCCAGGGGTCCTCTGTGGAGATGGGAGAACCTTCCATAAGGACAACCATCTCTGCAGCACACCACCAATCAAGCCTTTTCGGTAGTGTGGCCAGAAGGAAATCACTCCTAGTAGAAGACACATGACAGCCCCCTTGGGATTTGCCAAAAGACACCTAAGGACTCTGATGAAAACAAGATTCTCTGGTCTGATGAAATCAAGATGGCCTGAATGCCAAGCTTCACGTCTGGAGGAAACCTGGCACCATCCCTACGGTGAAGCACGGTGGTGGCAGCATCATGATGTGGGGATGTTTTTCAGTGGCAGGGACTGGGAGACTAGCCAGGATTGAGGGAAAGATGAACGGAGCAAAACAGAAGAGAGGACCGCCATAATACCATAGAAAAAGAAGACAACTGGGGTATTTTTGTGTATGGACATCTTCGTAAGAGTTGGATAAAAATACCTGTGTTGAATGTCCAAATGAAATAGATAACTAGCTATTAAGTTAATGTAATAATTATTTGAGGTAAAAGTTGTTGCTTTGTTTGTTGAAAGTGTTGCTGGGCAGTGACTTTATTAGGGTTAGCTTGCTAGCTCCATTTATTTAAAACAAACCAAAGGGTACTGTTACAGAATCCCCATGTCGAGGGTGCTGTACTAATTTCCAGCGTGTGTGTTGTTGTTCATGTTTTTATTTATTTTTACGATTTTCTACATTGTAGAATAATAGTGAAGACATCACAACTATGAAATAACACATGGAATCATGTAGTCACCAAAAACAGTGTTTTGCATTGACATTTGCATTGACTTCAATTAATTTTGAACATCTCGAAAATGACGACATTTAGAAAAGTCCCAGAATCACAAGACTAGGTGCATTAAAATCGCCTCAGCCCATAGAGACCCTTACGTTTCTGTCCGATAGCTCATTCAGGGACCCCGGAACAACGCCCGGAAAAAGTCCATTTTCAGGACTAATTAAGGTTGCTGCTCGGTCTCCGAATGACCTATTGAGCCAAAACTCGGGATTCGGGGTCGCCTCAGCTAGGCCTACACATAACGTCAGAACTGGACCTGTGGCTAGAATGTAACTATGTGTTTACGTTTTTATTATGGTTTAAACAGAAGGCGCTGTGAAATTTGGGCCTGCTCTGAAATATGTGATAGTTGGCTTCTCAACGTGTTGGACAAAGTGGATTTGGTGTCAGTATGTATCAGTTTGGTGTCAGAATGATATCTTATTGATTGATGGCCGCTGACTTGATGGCTGACTTTTGTCCATTTGCAATACGTTTAAACAGTGATGAACCATCACCAAATGGACATGCTGAAATCCGCACCAACGAGCGATGGAGAGGAACCACTATCACTGCCCGGCCATCCCAAGTTCAACGGGCCAGTCAATTGGGCATTTATGCAGTATATTAGAGCATATCCAATTTGTGATGGTAAATGCCCATTGTAAGACTTTGTAAATGGACAGATGTGCACATTTATTTTATGCCTTTAGGGGGGTGCAAGGGGTAGGGAGCACCCGCCACCCGGGCCCATCGAATGTCCATTTTAGACATTTAAAAAAACTTCTCTCTCATTGCACCAAATTCTTACTTCCTATGACTTCCTATGATCAAACATGACAAATAGACCTTCTAGGTTGATTCAGGGCTTAACAGTGATATATATAATTTGGTCAGTATAAATGCCATTTGAACATTTCTCATGCCATTTGGACATAGTTCACAGACTTTTGGGTTCGGAAGCTGACTTCCTATGATCATATATAGCAAATGGACATAACATCCTGATTTGGTACTTTCAATACCTATGTATGATCATATATTGCAAATGGACAAAAGATAGGCCTTATGGACCAACTCAATAAAATAAGACAAATGTATGTTTATACGGTTATTACATATGTATAATTGACAGATAAAATATTTATTTTTTTCAAAAAATGGTCCAAAAAGCACTTTTGTAATTTTATAAAATGTATATTTTTTTGATTTTCAAAATTTCACCCTTGGGTCTTGACTTTGTGACCATTTTCCATATGAAAATCTACGGTGGAGTGCGCTCGCCATCTTTGGGATTTTGGCATTTGCCATGTTCCACTTGCCACATGGTTTGGATGAACTGCCGTCCATTTGAGTGGTATTTGCGATTGTGTATATGGTTCGCCCAATGGAAATAAGTTGCCATTCATTTTGTCCATTTCATGGGGGTATCTTCCCTTACCAATAGTAGTGCAAAAATATTGAGAGATGGTTTTATTTAAAGTGAGTTTACAAGTTGATCAACTTTCAAATCAGAATTACTTTCCCATTGTGTTCTCAAATGCAGTCTATGATATACCATTTTGTAGCTCTGAGTCTCTACTCTTATCCATTGTGAAAAACAGAAATTCAAATGTTGCTACATAAGACTGAATCCAGGTGGTGAGTCACATACAATATATTTATTAAACATAAGAATGAGTGTGAGTTTTTGTCACAACACGGCTCGTGGGAAGTGATAAAGAGCTCTTTTAGGACCAGGGTACAAATAATAATATAATAATAATCAATAATTTTGCTCTTTATTTAACCATATTACATACAACTGTCACGTTCCTGACCTTATTTCCTTTGTTTTGTCTTTATTTAGTTGGTCAGGACAGACGGGCGGCTTTGACGGCTCAGGACAGACGGGCGGCTCTGGCGCTGGGCAGATGGGCAGCGCAGGCGGCGCTGGGCAGATGGACACCTCAGACGGCGCTGGGCAGACGGCAGCGCAGGCGGTGCTGGGCAGACGGTGCCATGAAGCCGGCTCAACGCATCTAGTCTCCAGTGCGTCTCCTTGGGCCGGTGTACATGGCACCAGCCTTACGCATGGTGTCCCCGGTTCACCAGCACAGCCCAGTGCGGGTTATTCCACCTCCCCGCACTGTCCTGGCTACGGGGAGCATTCAACCAGGTAAGGTTGGGCAGGATCGGTGCTCAAGAGCTCCAGTACGCCTTCACGGTCCGGTATATCCGGTGCCACCTCCTCGCCCCAGCCCAGTACCACCAGTGCCAACACCACGCACCAGGCTTCCTGTGCGTCTTCAGAGCCCTGTTCCTCCTCCACGCACTCGCCTTGAGGTGCGTGTCCTTAGCCCGGTACCACCAGTTCCGGCACCACGCACCAGGCCTGCACTGCCCGTCTGCCCAGCGCCGCCTGCGCTGCCCGTCTGCCCAGCGCCGTCTGAGCTGTCCATCTGCCCAGCGCCATCTGAGCTGTCCGTCTGCCCAGCGCCGCCTGCGCTGCCCGTCTGCCCAGCGCCATCAGAGCCGCCCGTCTGTCCGGAGCCGTCAGAGCCGCCCGTCTGTCCTGAGCCGTCAAAGCCGCCCGTCTGTCCTGAGCCGTCAAAGCCGCCCGTCTGTCCTGAGCCGTCAGAGCCGCCCGTCTGTCCTGAGCCGTCAAAGCCGCCCGTCTGTCCTGAGCCGCTAGAGCCGTCCGTCAGTCAGGAGCCGCCCGAAAGTCAGGAGCTGCCAGAGCCGCCCGCCAGTCAGGAGCTGCCAGAACCGCCCGCCAGTCAGGAGCTGCCCCTCAGTCCAGAGCTGCCCCTCAGTCCGGAGCTGCCCCTCAGTCCGGAGCTGCCCCTCAGTCCGGAGCTGCCCCTCAGTCCAGAGGCGCCCATCAGTACAGTGGGGTTATTTTGGAGGGTCGCCATTCCGAGGAGGCCAGGGAAGCGGGGATTAACTATGGTTGGGTGGGAGCCACGTCCAGCGCCAGAGCCGCCACCGTGGACAGATGCCCATCCAGACCCTCCCCTATAGGTTCAGGTTTTGCGGCCGGAGTCCGCACCTTGGGGGGGGGGGGGGGGGGGGGGGGGGGGGTACTGTCACGTTCCTGACCTTATTTCCTTTGTTTTGTCTTTATTTAGTTGGTCAGGACGTGAGCTGGGTGGGTATAGTCTATGTTCCATGTTTCTAGGTTAGGTTTGTCTTATTGGCCTGATATGGTTCTCAATCAGAGGCAGGTGTTTTACGTTGTCTCTGATTGGGAACCATATTTAGGTCGCCTGTTTTCACTATTGGTTTGTGGGTGATTGTTCCTGTTCGTGCGTTCATGTGTTCTATGTTCACTAGTTCAGGACTGTAGCTTCGTTGGTTTTCGTCTGTTTATTGTTTTTGTTCGTATTGAAAAAGTATTCTAATAAATTATGGATACGCACCACGCTGCGCTTTGGTCCTCCTCTCCTTCTACCGACGAAAGCCATTACAACAACCATATTTGTTCATCGAAAATTATGAATAACTCAGTACAGGTTAATGAGAAGAGTGTGCTTGAAAGGATGCACATAAAGTTGCAATGTTGGGTTGTATTGGAGAGAGTCTCTATCTTGATTAAATCATTTTCCACACACAGTCTGTGCCTGTATTTAGTTTTCATGCTAGTGAGGCCCGAGAATCCACTCTCACATAGGTACGTGGTTGCAAAAGGCATCAGTGTCTTAACAGCGCAATTTTCCAAGGCAGGATACTCTGAGCGCAGCCCAATCCGAAATCTGGCAGTGGCTTCCGATTAAATTCAAATTTCACAGAACCGCTTGTTGCAATTTCGACGAGGCTCTCTTGTTCACATATCGGTAAGTGGACTGGAGGCAGGGCATGAAAGGGATAACGAATCCAGTGTGTCATCACTGTGTCATCTGTTTCGGGAAAGTACCTGTATAATTGCACACCCAACTCACACAGGTGCTTTGCTATATCACATTTGACATTGTCCGTAAGCTTGAGTGCATTTGCACAGAAAAAAAGCATACAATGATGGAATGATCTGTGTGTTGTCCTTGTTAATGCAGACATAGAAGAGCTCCAACTTCTTAATCATAGCCTCAATTTTGTCCCGCACATTGAATAGAATTGCGGAGAGTCCCTGTAATCCTAGATTCAGATCATTCAGGCGAGAAAAATCACCACCCAGATAGGCCAGTCGTTTAAGAAACTTGTCAGACAAGTGAAAATGATGGTTGGTAAAGAACTTTAAGCTCATCTCTCAATTTAAAAAAAAACGTGTCAATACTTTGCCCCTTGATAACCAGTGCACTGTATGTTACATGGTCGCTGCCCATATCATTGCATAGTGCAGAAAATACACGAGAGTTCAGGGGCCTTGCTTTAACAAAGTTAACCATTTTCACTGTAGTGTCCAAAATGGCTTTCAAGTTGTCAGGCATTCACTTGGCAGCAAGAGCCTCTTGGTGGATACTGCAGTGTACCCAAGTGGCTTTGGGAGCAACTGCTTGCAGGCGCAATACCACTCCACTATGTCTCCCTGTCATGGCTTTTGCGCCATCAGTACAGATACTATTGGAAATTTTCCAGTACATACAGTTGAAGTCGGAAGTTTACATACACCTTAGCCAAATACTTTTAAACTCAGCTTTTCACAATTCCTGACATTTAAACCTAGTAAAAAAATCCCTGTCTTAGGTCAGTTAGGATGACCACTTTATTTTTAAAATGTGAAATGTCAGAATAATAGTAGAAAGAATTATTGATTTCTGCTTTTATTTATTTCACATTCCCAGTGGGTCAGAAGTTTACATGCACTCAATTAGTATTTGGTAGCATTGCCTTTAAATTGTTTAATTTGGGTCAAACGTTTTGGGTAGCCTTCCACAACTTTCTCACAGTAAATTGTGGGAATTTTGACCCATTCCTCCTGACAGAGCTGGTGTAACTGAGTCAGGTTTGTAGGCCTCATTGCTTGCACACATTTTTTCAGGATTGAGGTCAGGGCTTTGTGATGGCCACTCCAATACCTTGACTTTGTTAAGCCATTTTGCCACAATTTTGGAAGTATGCTTATGGTCATTGTCCATTTGCGACCAAGCTTAAACTTCCTGACTGATGTCTTGAGATGCTGCTTCAATATATCCACATCATTTTCCTCCCTCATGATGCCATCTATTTTGTGAAGTGCACCAGTCCCTTCTGCAGCAAAGCACCCCCACAACATGATGCTGCCACCCCCATGCTTCACGGTTGGGATTGTGTTCTTCGGCTTGCAAGCCTCCCCCTTTTTCCTCCAAACATAACAATTGTCATTATGTACAAAATGTTCTATTTTTGTTTCATCAGACCAGAGGACTTTTCTCCAAAAAGTACGATCTTTGTCCCCATGTGCAGTTGCAAACCGTAGTCTGGCTTTTTTATGGCGGTTTTGGAGCAGTGGCTTCTTCCTTGCTGAGCGGCCTTTCAGGTTTTGTCGATATAGGACTCGTTTTACTCAAGATTCAAATACACCTCATGGAAAAGCAGGTACTGTGAAGAGACACACGCACAAGCAGACACATGCACACACACACTCACATGAGAACATATGTTGTAGATATGTGGTAGTAGAGTAGTGGCCTAAAGGCACACACTTATTGTGTTGTGAAATCTATTTTGTAATCTAACGTTTTTAATTGTATTGAACTGCCTTAATTTTGCTGGACCACAAGAAGAGTAGCTGATGCCAAGGCATAATAAATACAAATACAAAACTCAGCGCTAACTCCATTTATCCTGAATGAAAAGTTCCTGGTACATTGATAAGCAGACCAAAGAAGGCATTAACAATAATGAATAAGATGAAGACGGCACTTCTAAAAGCCTATTTCACAGCATAGCCTGCTGAATTGACTGTATGTTTGTTTTACTCCATGTGTAACTATGTGTTGTTGTATGTGTCGAACTGCTTTGCTTTATCTTGGCCAGGTCGCAATTGTAAATGAGAACGTGTTCTCAATTTGCCTACCTGGTTAAATAAAGGTGAAATAAATAAATAAATTCCAAAAAACTTAATTTTGATTTTGGCAGAAATGTAATGTGGTATTGACTCAACCATGGATTGATGTTTCAGCATTGTCTCAATGAAGAGTTTGGCGTTCGACTATCCATGTGCAACATGCACGCACAATTACAAGCCTGCTAGAGGTAGCAGTAGGCGGGCAGATGAGTAATATCTACCGTCCTATATCTACCCTTAAGCAACAATGCAGTTTAATAAAAAATATATAAATGCAAATATAACAAAAAATTTAGGAGAAACAATAACATAACAGTAGAGAGGCTATATACAGGGGGTTCAGGTACAGAGTCAATGTGCGGGGGCACCGGTTAGTCAAGGTAATATGTACATGTAGGTAGAGGTAAAGTGACTATGCATGGATAATAAACAGAGAGTAGCAGCAGTGTAAAAATGTGGGGTGGGGACAATCAAATAGCCCGGTTAGCCATTTGATTAACTGTTCAAGAGCCTTATGGCTTGGGGGTAGAAGCTGTTAAGAAGTCTTTTAGACCTAGACTTGGCGCTCTGGTACCGCTTGCCGTGTAGTAGCAGAAACAACAGTCTATGACTAGTACTTGGCAATTTTTTGGGCCTTCCTCTGACACCGCCTGGTATAGAGGTCCTGCAATGCAGGAAGCTTGGCTCCAGTTATGTACTGGAGAGTACGCACTACCCTCTGTAGTGCCTTGCGGTCGGAGGACGAGCAGTTGCCATACCAGGCGATGATGCATCAGTCAGGATGCTCTCGATGGTGCAGCTGTAGAAAGTTTTGAGGATCTGAGGACCCATGCCAAATCTTTTCAGTCTCCTGAGGGGCAATAGGCATCGTCGTGCCCTCTTCACGACTGTCTTGGCGTGTTTGGAACATGATAGTTTGTTGATGATGTGGACACCAAGTGACTTGACGCTCTCAACCTGCTCCACTACAGCCCCGTTGATGAGAATGGGGGTGTGCTCGGTCCTCCTTTTTCTGTAGTCCACAATCATCTCCTTTGTCTTGATCACGTTGAGGGAAAGGTTGTTATCCTGGCACCACACTGCCAGGTCTCTGACCTCCTCCCTATAGGCTGTCTCATTGTTGTCAGTGATCAGGCCTACCACTATTGTAGTCTGCAAACTTTATGATGGTGTTGGAGTCGTGCTTGGCTACGTAGTCATGGGTGAACAGAGAGTACAGGAAGGGACTGAGCACACAACCCTGAGGGTCCCGTGTTGAGGATCAGTATGGCAGGAAGTCCAGAATCAGGTTGCAGAGGGAGGTGTTTTAGTCTCAGGGTCCTTGACTTAGTGATGAGCTTTGAGGGCACTATGGTGTTGAACGCTGAGCTGTAGTCAATGAATAGCATTCTCACGTAGGTGTTCCTTTTGTCCAGGTGGGAAACGGCAGTGTGGAGTGCAACAGAGATTGCTTCTGTGGATCTGTTGGGGCCGTATGCAAATTCAGTGATACTAGGGTTCCTGGGATAATGGTGTTGATGTGATCCATGACCAGCCTTTCAAAGCACTTCATGGCTACAGATGTGAGTGCTATGGGTCGGTAGTCATTTAGGCAGATTGCCTTGGTGTTCTTAGGCACAGGGACTAGGGATGCACGTAAATACGCGTGACATCAAAGGTACTGCTTCATCTGTTGCATTGTTTATGGGGGACGTAACATCTATTTTCACACATCAGGGGATCAACAAGAATGCCATAGCTCCATGGAACAGATATCCTGGAGTTACTGTATATCCCATTATGGGGGTTTTCATCACTGGTTATTTGGAAGTATCAAGATTGGGCGTTGGCAGTGCTTCTGCTGAGAGTTTCCTTTTACGAGGGTAGAGACTTTGTTTGTGCCGGAACTCTCAATTTCTAACAGGTATGAACACAGAAGTTAATCACACAGCTGACCAAATTATCCACGATTTTACTTGGTTAACTTCTACTTGGTACTCATCCCGGATCCGGGAGAACCCTCATCAGTAAAAAAGCTGACTAGCATAGCCTAGCATAGCGCCACAAGTAAATACTAGCATCTAAATATCATGAAATCACAAGTCCAAGACACCAGAGGAAAGATACACATCTTGTGAATCCAGCCATCATTTCCGATTTTTAAAATGTTTTACAGCGAAAACACAATATGTATTTCTATTAGCTAACCATGATAGCAAAAGACTCAACCGCATATTTTCACCATTTTTTTACCGCATAGGTAGCTATCACAAATTCGACCAAATAAAGATATAAATAGTCACTAACCAAGAAACAACTTCATCAGATAACAGTCTGATAACATATTTATTGTATAGCATATGTTTTGTTCGAAATGTGCATATTTCAGGTATAAATCATAGTTTTACATTGCAGCCACCATCACCAATCTCACCAAAGCAGCTAGAATAACTAGAGACCAACCTGAAATACCTAAATACTCATTATAAAACATTTATGAAAAATACATGGTGTACAGCAAATGAAAGACAAACATCTTGTGAATCCAGACAATATTTCAGATTTTTTAAGTGTTTTACAGCGAAAACACAACATAGCATTATATTAACTTACTACAATAGCCTACCACACAACCACATTCATTCAAGGCAACGTTAGCAATAGCGAATAAACCAGCAAAATATATCAATTTTTTCACTAACCTTCTCAAACTTCATCAGATGACAGTCCTATAACATCATATTACACAATACATATATGGTTTGTTCGAAAATATGTGAATACGTGAATACGTAGTGAAAATGCAGAAATATTGTCCGGAGAAATCTTGGAGAGGCACCTAATCTAATCAAATAACTAATCATAAACTTTACTAAAAAATACATGTTGGACAGCAAATTAAAGATACACTAGTTCTTAATGCAACCACTGTGTTAGATTTTTTAAAATAACTTTAGTACGACATACAGCTTACGTTATAGCGAGACAGTGCCCAAAATCAGGGCGGAATATACGTCTAAACATTTTCGACAGAAATACAAAATAACATCATAAATGGTTCCTACTATTTGATGAGCTTCCATCAGAATCTTGTACAAGTTGTCCTTTGTCCAGAATAATCGTTGTCCGGTTGTAGAATGTCGTCTTCATCTGTCGAATTAGCTAACAAAGCTGGCCATGCGGCACAGAAGTGTCCAACTCACCATAACGCATAACAAAGAAAATACCGAAAATCGCAATAAACTGATATAAGTTGGTTTAAAATAACTAGTTTATGTTTTTAACATATATATCAAATAAAATCAGAGCCGGATATATCTAACGTCTATAACGAAAGCTTTTCAGAACGCAATCCTGAGGTCCCTCTCGCGCCAAGCTGAACGGTGAAAAGACTAGACCCACCGTTCCAAGAGGTCTTGTTCGGCCTCATATAGAGCTATACACCCCATTCCACCTCTCACTGCCTGGAGATTCACCATTGAAAAGTGTTTCTTGATGGGATACTACAGGATTTTGGCAATGAGGCCCTTTATCTACTTCCCCAGAGTCAGGTGAACTCAAGAATACAATTTTTATGTCACTAAATAGCATTGACTCGCAAAATTACCTCCAACTTCCTTCTTTCTGGACACAAAAATGGTATCCACAAGTTCATCGGTCTCTAGAGAAGTAGATAAAGGGCTTCATTGCCAAACTCCATAAGTATCCCTTTAATAGAAGACTAAGTTCAAACTGTGTCTGGGAAACTGACCGTCTGTGTACATAAACCGATCCGCAATCCCTGAAAATATGAACTGTAGTATAGAGAAAAAAATTAAACAAAGCATAAGTCTGATAAGATTCATATTATATATAAAAAAAAAAAAAACATTCATACAGAAATAACAGTTTTGCAAAACGATTTCAAATATAAATTGTCAGAGCAAAAATAATCTTACATTGTTTTTTTTGTGTCTTTATTTATTACAAACATTCTGTAGGGAACAAGGGGAGCTGTGTGTGTGGAGGAGATAGACATATAGAGAATGACACCCTATTCCCTGTATAGTGCAATACCTTTGGACAGAGCCCTATGATCCCTGGTCAGTAGTACACTAATCGGAAAACGGAAAACGGAAACTGTTGGTTAAGACTCAAACAAATGAGGTTTGATTACCACCTGAATGATATTGGTGGTTCTGTTACAAAGACAGAATGTTCTACTTCTATTCCTTGCCCCAAAAAAAAGCATTACCGTTGCTGGCATTGTAATGTTTGTGCTAATCCTCTGTACTAAAATACAAAGCATTTGGAAAATATTCAGATCCCACGACTTTGTCCACATTTTGTTACAGCCTTCATTTTTTTTATTTTACCCTCATCAATCTACACACAATACCTCAATGACAAGGCAAAAACAGGTTTAGAAATGTTTACCTATTATACATAATACAAAACTGAAATATCACATTTACATAAGTATTCAGACTCTTTACTCAGTACTTTAAGGCACCTTTGGCAGTGATTACAGCCTCAAGCCTTCTTGGGTATGAGGGTACAAGCTTGGCACACCTGTATTTGAAGAGTTTGCCTCAAGGATCTCTCTGTACTTTGCTCCGTTCATCTTTGCCTCTATCCTGACTAGTCTCCCAGTCCCTGCTGCTGAAAAACATCCCCACAGCATGATGCTGCCACAGCCATGCTTCACCGTACAGATAGTGCCAGGTTTCCTCCAGACGAGACACTTGGCATTCAGTCCAAAGAGTTCAATCGCAGTTTCATCAGACAAGAGAATTCTGTTTCTCATGGTCCGAGTCTTTAGGTGCCTTTTGGCAAACTCCAAGTAGGCTGTCATATGCCTATTACTGAGGAGTGCAATCCATCTGGCCACTACCATAAAGGCCTGATTGGTGGAGTGCTACAGAGATGGTTGTCCTTCTGAAGTGTCTGCCATCTCCCCAGAGGAACTCTGGAGCTCTGTCAAAGTGACCATCAGGTTATTGGTCACCTCCCTGACCAAGGCCCTCCTCCCTCATTTGCGCAGTTTGATTTTTATCCATTTTAGGATCAAGGCTATAACCTAACAGAAGTTGGAAAAAGTCAAGGTGTCTGAAAACTTTGAATGTACTGAAAATATTGTGGCCCTGCTTCACTGATCTTGCTGTAACATCAAATTCCTTTTCACCCACAGCATGGCATGTAAATGATATTGAATAGAATAAGTCCATGTACTTTGTTATACTTCAATTTTTAATCCTTGAGTCTAGCCTTAGACATTTAATGACACATGATACAATAAATTATCCTTTAACATTATTATTTCAGTCCCTTACCCTGCAAAAATATCATAGTCTCTAAATTCCCCACCCATTAACATCCTATTGTACTGTTAATACACAGGGCAAATAACATTGACGAAAGATGTCACATTTTTCCATGTGTGTACATAAACAAATCAGTTTCGAATGGGGAGAGATGGATTGATCTTTTACATTTTCTACAGAATCTTGTTCACCATTGGTTTTGATAACACTTTAGCTGCATGGACTAAAACAAATGAATGCCCAAATGGGTCAAAAGCAAACTCCCAGAAACAGCAGTTAACAGATTCTATGCCAGCAAAACATTTAATTAGAAATGCAATACAAGGCCTGTCCAACTAGAGCTTGATAATTACAATAAATCTTTAGGGTTTTTCCTTGGCTTGGTTGGAGGGGGAGGATATTGGTCTACAGTGAGACTGGGCCCTGAGTTCCCTACAAACCCAAAGCCCAGACATTGTTGAACACAGCTGCAGCCCTATCACTTTCCCTTCAAGTTAACCTTGTCTTTACACAAACCAAAAGCTCCATGACCTAGTGGTAGGGTGCATCTGAAAGGGCACCCTATTCCATATAGCGCACTACTTTTGACCACCATACATAGGGGTCTGGTTGAAAATAGTGCCCTATAAAAGGGAACAAGGTGCCATCTCGGACTTAGCCCTATAGTCTCATCAGGTTGTTTTGTACCGTCGAGCTACATTTTTACACAAAAACCAAATGTGGAACGACATACAGTACATTTGTTTAATAATACATTGTTTAAAGTGCTCTACTTGATGACTTGAAGACACCCATTAATTCCATTTACATGGGTTTTGATCTGATTCAACTGAATGTACTATATAGACAGGTTATAGCAAAACAAAAGCACCCTGATGATCTAATAGAGGATCTTTACTCTGCATGTCATAAACACTTTATTCACAAATCTACATATGGGCTAATAGGCCTAGCTGTCTCTGAATACAAGGAACGGTGCAAGTAAGTTCATGTGAAATTGTGCCTTAATAAATCTTTTCAAATCACCCATAAAACGTGACCCCCACCAGGAGAAAACCAAACCACAAGTCTAGGTCACTTACACAATGCACTGTTAATTAAATTAAATGGTGTCTTATCAGGGTGAAAATGGAATATACAAAATCGAATTCAAGAGTCCTAAAGGCATAGAGGAGTGAAAAAATAGCTTCATGAATGATTCAGTTAATTAGGCAATAGTGATTTCTCCAACCAAAAAAAGTACTGAATACAAAAAAAACCAAAAAACTTTATGTACAATATTGTAACATTTAACTGTTGGTATTTAGCTGCACTTTGATAGAATTCTATTTGCAGTCCTGATTACAGAATAACAGGAAAAGCAAATAACCTCCAGAACCATGCAACACCTGTCTATGATACTGAAGTTATAGTATAGTTCGTTGTGTTCTAACTTCTAAGCACATTAGCTGTGTTATAAAAAAACAAGCCATGTACATATTGCACATTTAATAGCTGCACCAAACACTAGAAAAAGCTCACATTGTGGACTTCCTGCCCTGGCCTCTGCTAACTGGAGGGGATACAACATCACCCCCTACCACAACCCCTCAAGACTTCTGGCAAAAACATTTAAAAAAAATAATTAACTCAATCTCGCTGCTGCTTGACAGGCAGGTAGACACTTTCCTCACGACCACAAGGAAACAGAACTTGTTCCCTGATACCATTCAGTCCACAGAAGCAACGGTACCATACGACCTTTGCCTCCCCCTCTTTGCACACTGGCAAGGCAACCCAGTCAGATATTCGCAGTCCACACATGCTTACCTTAGAAAGTTTGTGAAGTACCAGTGTATCGGTTGTCCAGGAGACAGTTGCGCCACCTCAATACATCACGCACCAACCACACATTAAAAAAAGAAATTAATGCATTGTGTCTTAATTTCTCTTTCCCATTCCCTCAATTAAATTGTCTGCTTCCTTCCATACATAATTTTGTCATTACTTTTCTCCAAGGGGTTCGTCCATCCCGGAAGCACTGGGTATGGTGCAAAATGGCAGGCTTTGGCTTGAACACACTCCCCTAGCATCAGTCCTCTGAAGGGCAGATCAACCATGAGACTGGTTATGAGACGACATTCCCCTTTGCTGCGTTAGTTCGTTCCGCTAAATGGCTTATATGGCTCCGCGACGCTCAGAGGTGTCTCTTCATGTGGAGGGCAAGGTGATCGGACCTGGAGAAACACCTGGAGGCAAACCGAGAGATGGAAAGTGTGAACTGGAGTGTACCACTACAAAAAAAAATACTGAATATGTCTAGGATACAAGTACAGATCCCAAATGAACATTACAGGCTGGCAATATAATTACATATTTTAAGGATTGAATTACACATTTGACTAAGCATTTTCAGGAAGCACTTGTTAACAATGCAATGCTATTCACATCAATGAATGAACAGACATACTAACAACTCGCACTTGAGGAAATGGTATCAAGAGGGTTTGTGTAAACACTCAGGTGGTCTCAATTGTAGATAGCATAGTGATGGAGCTTACCTTTCACAGTGACTGCATTTAAATGGCTTGGCCCCAGTGTGCTTCCTGAAGTGTCTGGTTAGCTCATCACTCCGTGCAAATCGCCACTCACAGCCCTTCCATGAACACTTGTATGGTTTTTCACCTATGAAATAAACAAAAATAACATGACCTGTGAAATTAATGCAATATTGAACAATCCATTTTTAACCTCCAGTCAATGTGGAACATGCTGTGTGCTAAGCTAAGGTAAATTGTCATCGTTCCTTCTGGTCAATGACCTATGGTAGTAAAGAGAATGGAAATGACATGGCGGTAATCACTTGACAGCTACACAACTTGACTCAGACACCACAATAAATCTAGCCTAATTCCAATGAACCTGTTACCCAACTCAAAAACATGTTAGGACCAAAGAAAGTCCTCTTATCCGTTGGACGTAATTGCAGTCTTAAAGAGTCAGAGCTCGTAGAGAAACCACACATGTAATTTCACACAGCTAATCAAAAATAGGGAATGGTCAGTCTCCCCTTTCCAATGCTGAAACGAAATCTGTTTTGAAGAACCATAGCTAATGGCTGTATCCAAAATGGCACTATTACCTATACCTACAGTGCATTCGGAAAGTATCCAGAACCCTTGACTTTCTCCACATTGTTACGTTACAGCCTTTTCTAAAAAAAATTATGAAATGTTTTTCCTCAATCTACACACCATACCCAATCATGACAAAGCCGAAAAAATGTGTACTATGACAAAGCGAAAATGTTCCACATTTATACAAAAAAAATGTGACTGAAATACCTTTACATAGGTAAACAGACCCTTCACTATGAGACTCGAAATTGATCTCAGGTGCATCCTGTTTCCACTGATTATCCTTGAGATGTTTCTACAACTTGGAGTCCACATGTGGTAAATTCAATTGATTGGACATGATTTAGAAAGGCACACACACATCTATATAAAAGGCCCCACCGTTGACAGTGCATGTCAGAGCAAACACAAAGCCATGAGGTGGAAGGAATTGTGTTGAGGCACAGATCTGGGGAAGGGTACCAAAACATGTCTGCAGCATTGAAGGTCCCCAAGAACACAATGGCCTCCATCATTCTTAAATGGGAGAAGTTTGGAACCACCAAAACTCTACCTAGAGCTGGCCGTCCAGCCAAACTGAGCAATCGGGGGAGAAGGGCCTTGGTCAAGGAGGGGACCAAGAACCCGATGGTCACTCTGACAGAGCTCCAGAGTTCCTCTGTAGAGATGGGAGAAACTTCAGAAGGACAACCATCTCTGCAGAACGCCACCAATCAGGCCTTTGTGGTAGAGTGACCAGATGGAAGTCACTCCTCAGTTAAAGGCACATGACCGCCCACTTGGAGTTTGCCAAAAGGCACCTAAAGACTCTCAGACCATGAGAAACAGTGTATATAGTGCACTACTACCCATAGGGCTCTGGTCAAGGTAGTGCACTATAAAAAGGGAATGGGGTGCCATTTGGGACGTAAACCAAGTCTATTCCATCCCCATGTGCACTGTGGCTGCCTTTCAGTGTGACCGTCTCCCCTTCCCCTCAGCATTCAGACACATTCAAGGTAGATTAGGTCACAGTCATGTGTGGCTAATATTCTGAGTAACCGCACCTTGGCACTCTGACTGCATGAGGACTCGCAATGAACTGGATCTGTAACTGATTACATTACACTACAAACAAGACAGACAATACCATTTGGTGAAATAAAGAATAGCAATTTCTTGCAGTTAAATTACATATGACTTGTGTGTAACAGTAATGAAGGCAAGCTAGTCATGGCTCTTAACAGCATCATGCCAGAAACGCTAGACCCCCTCCAATTTGCATACCGCCCAAACAGATCCACAGATGACGCAATCTCAAGCGCACTCCACGCTGCCCTTTCCCACCTGGACAAAAGCAACACCTGCGTGAGAATGCTGTTCATTGACTACAGCTCAGCATTCAACACCTTAGTACCCACAAGGTGCATCACTAAGCTAAGGACTAAACACCTCTCTGCAACTGGATCCTGGACTACCTGACAGCCTCCAAGGGTTGGCAACAACACATCTTAAATACTGGGGCCCCTCAGGGGTGCATGCTTAGTCCCCCTCCTGTACGCTCTGTTCACCCACGACTGCGTGGCCAAGCATGACTCCAACACCATTATTAAGTTCTGACAACAGGTAGGCCTGATAACAATGAGACAGCCTATTGGGAGAAGGTCAGAGACCTGGCAGTGTGGTGCCAGGATAACAACCTCTCCCTCAACATGTTCAAGACAAAGGAGATGATTGTGGACAAAAAAAAAAAGGGAGGACCCAAAAAAGGAGGACCCAGCACGCCCCCATTCTCATCGATGGGACTGTAGCGGAGCAGGTTGAGAGCTTCATTTGGTGTCCACATCACCAAATGATCAAGGTCCAAACACACCAAGACCAACCCCCCCCCCAATCCCCCCCCCCCCTCAGGACACTGAAAAGATTTGGCATGGGTCCCCAGATACTCAAAAAGTTCTACAGCTGCACCATTGAGAGCATCCTGACCGGTTGCATCACCGCCTGGTATGGCAACTGATCGGCATCTGACCGCAAGGCACTACAGAGGGTAGTGCGTACAGCCCAGTACATCACTGTGGCCAAGCTTCCTGACATCCAGGACCTATATACTTGGTAGTATCAGAGGAATGCCCCCCCAAAAATTGTCCAAGACTCCAGTCACCCAAGTCTCCTCTCTGATACGGCAAGCGCTACCAGAGCGCAAAGTCCAGGACCAAAAGGCTCCTTAACAGCTTCTACCCCCACCTGAACTATTTACATTGACACCACCCACCCCCCCCTTTTACACTGCTGCTACTCACTGTTCATAATCTATGCATAATCACTTTACAAAGACCTCAACTACCCTGTACCCCAACACATTGACTCGGTATCGGTACCCCCTGTACAAAGCCTCGTTATTGTTATGCAATTTTCTTGTTACATTTATTTATTTTTACATTCGTTTATTTAGGAAATATTTTCTTTACTCCATTTCAAGAAACACATTTTTGGTTAAGGGGCTAGTAAGTAAGCATTTCACGGTAAAGTCTACCTACACCTGTCGTATTCGGCACATTAGAAAATTAACATTTAAATTGAAGTGAGGAAGCTTTGTGCCATCAATGTCACTTTGGCCACAGGTTGTGTTCCCCCCCAAGGTTATGCAATGCAATGTAAACACCAAAGCCAGAGGCCTCCGTTGTGATAGCATAGGGAAATGTGTGTTTCACAACCTGTATGAGTGCGCTGGTGTGCTTTTAAGTGCGAACTCTTTGTGTAAACCTTGCGGCATCCGTTGAAGTGACACCTGTGCACCCGTCTCCTCCCATCCGGTGACGGATCTCCACTGACCAGCCTAGTCTTTCCCGAGTTCTTCCCGATGCCGCCTGTCCGCATTTCTACCGGCAAGTGCAATTCCGTGTGTATGCTTCTCCAGCCTTGTGAGATGCTGGGTTCCGAGCTGACCTCTGGGGAGGATGGTGGAGTGCTAATGATACAAGCGCTAAAAGGTCCAGAACAGGCCAGAACCGAACCCAGAGGGTTTGAGGTAAAGCTGTGTGCTTGCGTGAGCTCCCAAGAACTGTCTGACGCGTCGCTGTTGGCGTCAGAGTTAACACTTTTGGTTTCCAAGATTGGGCTATCCTGATTGTCCTCTTTGACCAGAGGGATCTTTGAGTCGAAGTCAATCGCTTCATCCCCACACGCCAGGATCACCTTACTCCACGGGTCATGCTCCTGCGTCTTGAACTTGATATTGGACGTTGAGACGCAAGGCTCGCTCTGTAGATACCGTTCCAACTCCAAGCATGTCTGGTTGAGGAACAAACAAAAACACATGATTAGAATGCATTAATAGTAAAGATCACAAGGTGCATTGCATTTCAGACAGCTACCAGACCACCAACAAAAGTAGTAGTAGCAACAGCATTGACGCTTTATGACATCATAGTTGTGCTACGTGTTTCTTTTGGTTCACAGTGCAGAACAGCTGTGTAAACCACAGCCTCACATTCAAATGTCAAATCAGCTCTTCTTGACCATCACATATCCTAAGTAGCATGTACATGTGGAGGAACAGTTAATATACACATTCTCAGTTCTGTGGTGCAATGAATGACTCAGAGCATATTTAGTGTCACTTTAAGGAAGCCACTGAACTTCCTGCTTCCCAAGACTCATTCAGTTGACATGACGCATTGCATGCATCGTCCTTCCCCCCAGAATGCAGTCATTCAGTTCTCCATTCGTTACAAAAAATATATTCAGATTTGATCCTAGATCTTGAAGATGCATTAAAAGCAGGGTCATATCTGCTTGGAGGTATAGCAGGATGTAGGTTTGACAACAGCTGAAAAAAATAAAATCGGCCTTAGGCAAAGGGCATAACTACCCCTTCCACAATCTTAGCCAATCATGTCAAGTTACTCATGTGCACATGAATTGGTCACTGCTGCCATTTGATACAGTTTGGATAGAAGCATACTGATATACACTGATCGACATGCAAATGTATTGTTTCAGTAGTGTTTCAGAGGAATAAACCTTATGGTCAGTATTATTGAGTGAGAGATCAGACTATGGTTTTAATTTATAATTAAAATACCCTTTCCATTTATTTTTGTAAAAATAAGTTATACTAAAATTAATGATAGTCCAGTCCTGTCAATACTGTATTAAAAAAATAGATAACACATAGGATGTGTGTTTTTTCATTTGTAGCATTGTGTGGCGATTTCAATCTATCCACGTCGCAGAGATCAGCACAGCAGGGCTGCTGGCAAATGTATGGCGAGATGGCATTTGCAACAGCACTTGATTTAGTTCAATAAAAAATGTACACAAAAGCATTGTAAACAGGGAGAAAGTACCTGTTGTTTAGACTGATTTCCCTAATGATTTGTCAATGTGTGCACATTTAATCTGTGCTTCAGTCTGAACTATAGCCTACTGATAACCACAGCTTTAGGTACCCTAGAGAAGCCTATATGCTCTGATCCCCTCTGGCCAGGGGAAAGGAAGTGGTAAGATCATGCATTTATAGCGTAAAATAAGCCCATTTATTTGTGTTAATAGAACATTTGAATGTGATAAAATGTGGTTTATATGTCAAACTTCGGGTGGCTCAGCTACCTAGGCATTTTTCAAATTTATTGACTGGAATAATTTAATGACTGGAATTAATCAATCAACACTACTGATGACATACTATGTGAGTAACTTTCGATAGCAACCGCAGGCTAGCTAGATTGCCATAAATGTTATGCTTCTCAACCTGTCCCCAAATTAATATATTTGGTTGAGAGTTCCTTTTGATATTTCAACCTCCGTGCCCTCGTTGCGTCTGGTGTGGGTGGACACAATCAACGTAAGCGTGATGGCGCACACGTGCGGTCTCGTCAGCATGTTAGGAAACTACTTGCATCAATTTCAATCACATAAGATTCAAATTGGGGTCAGTTATGCAAGACTATTGGTGTAAATTGTATACATTTTCAAAATTAAATGAAAACATTTTAGGCTGGCTATAATCTGGTTAGGCTACTTTGCAGCAACAAAAACATCCACTAACTAACGAGGTCAGTTCCGCAGCATTTTGACTGACAACTGACATCTCCATTAGGCTACTTGAACCAAATAATTGCTTTCGAGTTCATGTCTGAGATTCATAAAGGCTTGCACATGCAACAACTTAAAGAAAATACCAAACCACTAGGCTACGCTACCAGATACTAACGTTAGTCACAACCCATTAATTGCAATGCAAACTCCCGAGAGGTCAAACATTGCAACACTGAACAAGACTTGTGCCATACATTGATTGGTAGCAATGGTCTCATGCGAATCAACAAGCTGTATAGAACGCCATATCTTTTGCATCTGTGGCTAACTGGTGATGCTGGTTGGGCCTCCATTCAGAGATGCCCATATAAATAAGAACTAGACTATGCTTGGTTATTTTCCACATGTTCTAGACAAGAGCATGGTTTCCCAACGCGGTCCTGGGGCTTCCGCTGTTGGGTTTTGCCCTAGCGCTACACAGCTGATTCAAATAATCAAAACTTGCTAAAGAGTTAGTTATTTGAATCAGCGGTGTACCTGGGCAAATACCAAAACGTACACAGGGGCCCAATACCGATGGGAAACCGTTTTCTAGGGCTTTCACGCAAGCTGAGAGTTCAAATTTGACACATCCATATGGACACGGGCATCTGCATGTTCACACTACTGACAAGTTGACAAAAATATACATTTAGTGTAAAACTGAAGAAAAAACGTAATGCATTGGCCAACCGTTTGACCCCAGACAAATAGAGGACATTTGAATACAGTGAAAGTGCTTTCATAAGATACATTGTATCAATTAATTTATCATTTAAGTACTGTAGTACTCTACTGCCATGCCACAGTAACATCCAATCAAAAAACACAACTGATTGGTCAGAGCTGTTAATTTCAGTTAAATCAATAGTTTGAAATTATAATAAATAATGTTAGGCTACCTGCTGCCAATATTCCTCCAGTGATGGTAAGGCTGAAAAGTAGCCCGTGTCGTGTACAATCTGAAGTTCGTGAAATATGCTGCACATTGGTAGAACATCCATTTGAAATCCGAAATGTGGGCTAAAAAGCTGCGCTTCAACAAGATCAATATGTTAAAAATGTTGGTCAATCTCGAACAGGCAAGTTTCACTTGGACATATAAAGTGCACTGCAGTTAAACGTTGTTTCTCTGCCCCGTTAACAGACGACTGTTCCTCGCTGGTGTTGAAGTTACACTATTTACAAGCGCTGAACTAAACGCGAAGCCAGTAACATGTAACTTCCGTATTCAAACCTAGCAATTTACCCAACACCTCGTGACAGCGTTATTTTTGGAACGTTAACCAATGGAACTCCAATCAGTTTGCCCGAGCGTATATGCTCAAATTCGTTTTGCATGGCACGATGCCCCGGGTGAGCGGAGCTTGCTATTTTAGACCATTACATCGGTCCTTAAATTTAATCTCCATTAGACCGGGCCACCGGGCCATGCAAAACGAACTCCAACTAAAATATCACATCCAATCATAATAGTCTCCTGACATAATTTGGTCCTGTCAAATGTGATTGTTGAATTTGACTCATAGATCCTTTACATTCATTGGACAGCTATTTTTAGAAGCATGTGCGTGTGCGTGTGATATTGCTTACGCTCTTCGGGTGTCAGTGAGTTGCGCCTCTGCACTTTTCGCCACAGAGAGCGCATTTGAGCAGCAACAATGTTTTCTGGTTGGAGACATTTCAATGTAGTATACTTTCTGCAAGTTATTCACCTCTAAAACTAAGTTTGCGACAGCACTATATAGCCAGATAAGCTAGCTAGCTCAAAAACTAGCTTGTCTAACTTACATGGAAACTTCCACGACCAGGACCAAAAGGAAAGAAATTGAGAGATCGTCAGATGGACAATTAACCACAAAAGATGGTATGATTTTGGGTACTGCTCTTCAGAATGTAACTGTGGGAGGAAATACTGCAACGGGTGATGAAAATGTGGTGAGCACGGACAACAATGCTCACAACTTGCGCCCCTCCAGTCCCCAGCTCAGGCCGTTCGTTACCTTATGACCCCGGCACTCCAGTCAAGCCCCAGGGGGGAAAAATGAGGCCAAAGAGGGTGTCACTTCTTGAGATGCAAAACAATATTGTAATGCTTTTGACAGCAACGATAGATGAAAGAGCAAATGGCTTGGAGGTCATGGTTAGGGAGAATTACGATGAAAATTTAGGCCATTAAAAAATCTGTTGACTTTATCTTTGGAGAAGTGAAACCCCTCAAAAGTGACATGAAGAAAGTGGAAGTTATCTGCCAGGAAAATTAAAAGAAGGTGGCTGAACTCGAGCAAAAGGTGAATGAGGCGGAGAGATACCAGTGCAGGTGGAACCTGAGGCTCCATGGAATTCCAGAGCAGGCGGGTGAGGACATCAAATGCAGAGTTGTTGACATCTGTGGAGCTGTCATTCCCGAATCAAAAGCCAAACTTCGGGAAAATGTAGACATCATCCATCATTTGGGAAGACTCAAGGATCAAGACAAGAGACAGTAGATCTACACGGGATCTTCTCTGGAGGCGAGCGAAGAATTGTGAATTCCTCATCAAGCAAAAATTGAGGTTCACGGAGGATCTGACCTCAGCAGACAAAGTGACAAGAGGGAAACTCTGGCCGATGGTGGCTGCAGCTCGAAAGGCAGGGACAACTGCATTTTTTATCGGTGCAAGAATGTTCATCGATGGGAAAGAAATGCGGCCAAATCAGAACATTTAAGAGTGAGCCAGAGTCTAACTCGGACAGAACTGTCAGGCCAAAAAACTGATTGCCAGGTGAAAAGCAGCCTTTTATTATAAAAAATGTACACAAACACTTGAATGAGAAAAGGCTGACCTGAGAACTGGTAAACTAAACACTAACTATAGGTGAATAACTGCTTATTGTAAAGTCTACATAATGTCTCCCCCTTGTGGGAGTAAGAATACTTTGGTAACTTTATGACCAATGTTAGTTTTTGTTGTTGGAGAGGTTAATAATGGGATGGAAATCGTTTTGAGTTACATATCCTTAGGAAAAGCTTATATTAGCATTACAAGGTTGTTGGTTGAAGTTTGTTTATCTCTTTGTTCAATTAATGTCAGGGGTATTCGTAATTTACTCAAGCGTAAGGCTATTTTCCTGTATTGCAAACGGTTTAATGCAGACTTTTACTTTTAACAAGAGACTCATGCTTGTTCTTCCGATCTATCTGTTTGGAAAAATCTATGGGGTAACGATATCTGGTTATCAAATGGCAACAACCACTCTGCAGGTGTAGCAGTTTTAAGAGGTGTATTTAAGAGATGCAAGAAGGTCATCAGTAGTAAGACTCACCACTCTGGACGTTGGTTAATTTTAACAGTAAATTTCAACAGTGAAATGTTTTTATTAGGGAATATTTATGCATCCAACAACAAACAAAACAACAGGATATTATTTCAAGAATTTGAAGAAGAGATTAATAGAGTTATAGGTGTATTTCAGGATATCAAAATTATCTTAGGCAGAGATTTTAATTCTGTATCTAATGTGACGATTGACAGATATCCCCCTCCCAACAGATCAGGCAGAGTTAATCCTGAGTTTAATAATCTATGTCTTAGTCTTGGATTTGGATTAGTCGATATTTGGAGATCTAAATATCCTGATAAAAAGGAATTCACTTGGAGTAACAAGGACATGTCCAGACAGTCAAGAATTGACTTCTGGTTGATTTCTAGTTCATTAGATAATTCTGTAGTCAAGGTATCAATTGAACCATCAATTCTTACTGATCATAAAGTTATATTCTTATCTTTAAATAGTAATGGATTTGAAGTTAAACCGAATCGGAGTTATTGGAAACTCAATAGTAGACTGTTGGAAGATGATAATTTCAAGATGGATGCCAAAGATATTGTACAAGACAATTGGAGGAAAGCCCAACTATTTAAGTCGTATCGGAAATATTGGGAATTAATGAAGTATGAAATAAGACAAACAGCCATGAAGAGAGGTAAAGAAATTGCTGAACTTAAAAGATTGAGGGAAGATAAACTAGTTAAGGAAATACTTTCTCTAATCTCTATGGAGGACTTTGATGAAGAAGGAAAGGGTCAGTTCTTCTCTTTACAACTAGAAATGGAGCGAATGTATGAAGAGAGAGCAAAAGAGGCATTTGTAAAATCAAGAAGGAGATGGTCGGAGGAAGGTGAAAAAAAATACAAAATACTTTTACAAATTAGAAAGAAAAAATTATTTTCATAAGCTTAATATAGATGGCAAAGAAAATGAAAACCCCAAAGATATTTCAAAATATGTTTCAGAATTCTATGGTAACCTTTATACCAGTAATGCCTGTCCTACTAGTGACGTATCTGCCTTTCTAGACTCTCTCAAAGACTATGCAAAATTCATAGATGAAGACTTCCAAAAGTCTTGTGATTAAATTATTTCTGTCAATAAAATAAAAAAAATGTATCAGCAAGTTAAAAGAGAACAAATCTCCAGGGAATGATGGCATTATCAGTGAATTCTATAAATATTTTCAGTAGGATATTATTGAATTCATATTTCATGTTTTTAAGAAGGCAATTGATTTAGGGGTCCTGCCTGTTTCTATGATACAGGGCCTAATTTCTGTAATACCCAGACCAAACAAAGATTCTATGACGTTAGAAAATTGGAGACCAATCACATTAATGAACAATGATGGAAAGCTACTTGCATCCATCTTTGCAGAAAGACTTAAAAAAGGTCTTGACCAAATCATTGATGATACCCTGTCTGGTTTTATGAAGGGCAGACATATATGTAATCGACTAGTATTGGACTTGATAGACTACAATGAGCACATTATGGAAGATAGCTTTATTTTATTTGTAGACTTTTACAAGGCATTTGATACAGTTGAACATTATTTTCTTTTTGAGACCTCGATTTTTTTGGTTTTGGTCAATATTTTCAAAGTGTAATTAAGACACTTTACAATAAAAGTAACCACTGTTAAATTATCCCATGGAACTTCACAAAGATTCAACATTAGACGTGGAATGAAACAAGGATGCCCAATTTCTCCTTTCTTATTTTTATTGGTCACACAAGTTATGGCACTTCATATAAATAAGGATAGTTTTAGGGGTATTCAGATACAAGACAAAGAGATAAAATGTTCACAATTTGCTGACGACACCACCATTTATTTGAAAGATAATAATGAAGTCAGGAAAGCTATTGAGTGCATTAATGCCTTCACACATGTATCAGGTTTATCTCTGAATATTAGGAAATGTGAATTATTTGCGTTGAAAAGATGTGACTTAAACTCAGTATGTAATATCCCTGTAAAAGATGTGATCACATATCTTGGTATTAAAGTTAGCAAAGATCAGAAAGAAAGGGCCAACTTAAATTTCTCTCCTATTGTAGAGAAAATTGGAATAAGATGTAACTTCTGGTTATTAAGAGATCTTTCTTGATCTGGACGTGTACTTTTATCAAAATCTGAAGGTCTGTCCAGATTAGTTTATACCTCCCTTGCCTTGGATGTTCATCTGTCAGTAAATAAAATGGTTGATACGAAATTATTTAACTTCATATGGAGGAATTAACATCATTATTTAAGAAAATTGGTAATATGTAGCACCCAAAGTGAGGGAGGGTTGAATGCTCTGGATTTTAAAACCTCTAATATAATATTTAAGATTAAATGGATACAAAACTATTTAAGAAATAAGGTTTGCATTTGGAAAATCATCCCTAATTTAATATTCCAACAGATTGGTGGTCTAGAACTCTTACTCAAATGCAACTTTGATATAGGTAAAATCCCTATTAAGCTTGCAAACTTTCATAAACAAGTACTTCTAACTTGGAACCTCATGTACAAACACAATTGTTCCCCACATAGGTATACAATCTGGAATAATAAAGACATAAAATACAAAACAGGTCTTTATTTTTCCTGAACTTGTTTGACAACATTATTTGGGTTAAACAATTATTGAATAATGATGGACAATTATATGATTATCCAGAATTTATTAGAACACACAATGTTACATTCACTCCTGAGGAGTATCAAATTGTTGTTAGAGCTGTCCCTAAAGGTGCTATTCTTCTTTTAGGAGGATATAGCAATACTCCAAGTGCAACTGTTGAGGATTTTGTAGCCTCAATACAATAAGAAGGAATTTACATTTTAAACTATAAATGTAGTAACATGTATATAAGGAAACTATGTCAATATGTTACTATTCCCTCTGCTAAAATGTACTGGAATGCAGCCCTAGGACAAGTGAACTGGAACAACGTTTCGTTGTTATCTGGTAAATATTGTATATCTAATAAGGTGAAAGAAGTATCATACAAACTCATTCATAGAATCTACCCTTTAAAGACCTTTTATTATACACAGATTTAAAATAGCTATTGATAACAAATGTGTATTTTGTCTTTGTGACCCAGAAACTCTTGACCATTTATTTTGGGACTGTTCTTATGTCAGAAGATTTTGGAGTGAGTTAGAAGATTTTATTTGAAAAGAAACAACTATTAATGTTAATTTGAAAGACTCTGATATTATGTTTTATTTTGATCCAAATGATATGGACCCTGATTTAACTTTCATTGTTCATTTGTTTATCTTTCATGGAAGATTCTTTGTCCATAAAATGAAGTGGGCAGAGAACAAACCCCTATTCACCTTATTTAAGATAGAATGTAAATATTATTTTTGAAATGATCAGTAAATGTAAAAACAAAAAAGCAATACGCACCATAAACGTATTGAACAAATTGAAAATGAATCTTGATATGTACTCTTGTTTGTATATTTCTCTTGTTTTGTATTTGTTGTGTGCATAATAAAAATAATAAAACATTTTAATGTAGTATGATTGTTTGACAGGTTCAACATACAGAACAGGACAAGTAGCTTACTTTTCTGAAACAGTACGGAATACTGCCTGGATTTTCTCCTGAATGTTTTCAAATACGCTTTTTGTCACTTATATTCTTCAGAAGGAAAACATATTTGTTTAGAAGTTGTCAGCAGATTCACACACTGGCAGATCTTTCTAGTAGCCTAGTGTTACATAACGTGCCATGGAATTTTGCAGCAGCCCACAAGCTGTGCTGCAGTACAACATAACCCGGGTCAAGCTAATTATGTCGTCACTAGTTACCAATTTTATCTTCTTAAAATGTGATTTTAAACCTAACCCTAACCTTTACTCGAACATTAACCACACTGCTAACCCCGACCATGAATTAAGACCAAAAAGCTAATTTACAATATAGCCCTAATTCTATGCTTAACAGAGGTAGACTGACTGTAGCTCGAAATTGTATTAGATTCGCCATTACGGTTTGTTGCTCCTAGTTCACTGCATTAATAAGACTTCGGCATAGCTGTATCCATTATTTTATTTTGCCTTAGACAATACAGAAAACAAAAACTAACTTGAAAATCTGTCTTGTAGGCTAACGTTAGCTAGCCTGCCTTGCTAAGATTATCAAATGATAATGTTACATAACCAGCAGTATCTAGACAATACACAAACTTGTATGAGCTACAACCTAAATAAGTTGTAATGAGACAGCTACAGTGGCTTGGCCTCTTAGCACTTCTTAAGTACTCAAAATTGCAGTGGTCAGTAAGGACAAGGAATGGGTTTGGAGCTCCCTCTAACCAGTGGCGCCATTCTTCGATAGCCAGCTTAATGGCGAGGAGCTCTCGGTTGCCGACATCATAGTTCCTCAGCGGGTGACAGTTTCTTGGAAAAGAAGCCACATGGGTGTAATTTGGGAGGTGCCCCTACCTGCAAAGAGAGAACTTTGTTTGTTCAACCTCCAGAACAATAGCACGGGTAGGATCTGGCTGCCTAAGGATGGGTGCAGAGGTGAAGAGGCGTTTCAAGCTCTCAAAGGCAGTAAGGGTGGTGTCGTTCCATTGGAGGGTCCAGGTTTTTTGACTGGTGAGAGCTGAGAGAGGCAGTTGTGCTGCTGCAGTTTCGGATGAACCAGCGGTAGTAGTTGGAAAATCCTAGGAAACGGCGTAGTTCCTTTACGTGGTAGGTTTGCGCCGGTTATGCACGGCCGTGACTTTGCCTTCGTCCATGTTGACCCCTCCTGGTGTCAACATGAAACCTAGGAAGGTTACCGTAGTAACGTGAAAGGCTCTCTTCTCAACCTTGACATGAAGATGGTGGTCTTGTAGCCATTGGAGGACCTGTTGCACATGCTGTACGTGTGGTGCGATGGAGTGAGAGTAGATCAAGATATCGTCAATGTACAAGATGAGGAACTGATTGATCATGTCTTGGAAAACTTCATTCATGAAGGATTGGAAGACTGCGGGAGTATTGGTGAGACCGTAGGGCATAACCAGGTATTCGTAGTGGCCCCTAGTGGTGATGAATGCCATCTTCCACTCATCCCCACTTTGGATACGGACCAGGTTGCATGCACTAGGTAGGTCCAGTATAGACTAGATGGTAGCCTGTCCAACTTGTTCTAGTGCGGCCAGAATCAGAGGAAAGCGAATCTTGATGGGGTCGGTATTCTATCCAGGGACTTAGACTACCATCCTTTTTTTTCCACAAAGAAGAAACTGTATGCAGCCCAGAGACATGGATGTATGGATTAATCCTATGTCGAGGGCCTCTTCTATCTATATATATATATATATACACTGCTCAAAAAAATAAAGGGAACACTAAAATAACACATCCTAGATCTGAATGAATGAAATATTCTTATTAAATACTTTTTTCTTTACATAGTTGAATGTGCTGACAACAAAATCACACAAAATATCAATGGAAATCAAATTTATCAACCCATGGAGGTCTGGATTTGGAGTCACACTCAAAATTAAAGTGGAAAACCACACTACAGGCTGATCCAACTTTGATGTAATGTCCTTAAAACAAGTCAAAATGAGGCTCAGTAGTGTGTGTGGCCTCCACGTGCCTGTATGACCTCGCTACAATGACTGGGCATGCTCCTGATGAGGTGGCGGATGGTCTCCTGAGGGATCTCCTCCCAGACCTGGACTAAAGCATCCGCCAACTCCTGGACAGTCTGTGGTGCAACGTGGCGTTGGTGGATGGAGCGAGACAGGATGTCGCAGATGTGCTCAATTGGATTCAGGTCTGGGGAACGGGCGGGCCAGTCAAATAGCATCAATGCCTTCCTCTTGCAGGAACTGCTGACACACTCCAGCCACATGAGGTCTAGCATTGTCTTGCATTAGGAGGAACCCAGGGCCAACCGCACCAGCATATGGTCTCACAAGGGGTCTGAGGATCTCATCTCGGTACCTAATGGCAGTCAGGCTACCTCTGGCGAGCACATGGAGGGCTGTGCGGCCCCCCAAAGAAATGCCACCCCACACCATGACTGACCTACCGCCAAACTGGTCATGCTGGAGGATGTTGCAGGCAGCAGAACGTTCTCCACGGCGTCTCCAGACTCACGTCTGTCACGTGCTCAGTGTGAACCTGCTTTCATCTGTGAAGAGCACAGGGCGCCAGTGGCGAATTTGCCAATCTTGGTGTTCTCTGGCAAATGCCAAAGTCCTGCACGGTGTTGGGCTGTAAGCACAACCCCCACCTGTGGACGTCGGGCCCTCATACCACCCTCATGGAGTCTGTTTCTGACCGTTTGAGCAGACACATGCACATTTGTGGCCTGATGGAGGTCATTTTGCAGGAATCTGGCAGTGCTCCTCCTGCTCAAAGGCGGAGGTAGCGGTCCTGCTGCTGGGTTGTTGCCCTCCTACGGCCTCCTCCACGTCTCCTGATGTACTGGCCTGTCTCCTGGTAGCGCCTCCATGCTCTGGACACTACGCTGACAGACACAGCAAACCTTCTTGCCACAGCTCGCATTGATGTGCCATCCTGGATGAGTTGCATTACCTGAGCCACTTGTGTCGGTTGTAGACTCCGTCTCATGCTACCACTAGAGTGAAAGCACCGCCAGCATTCAAAAGTGACCAAAACATCAGCCAGGAAGCATAGGAACTGAGAAGTGGTCCGTGGTCACCACCTGCAGAACCACTCCTTTATTGGGCGTGTCTTGCTAATTGCCTATAATTTCCACCTGTTGTCTATTCCATTTGCACAACAGCACATGAAATTTATTGTCAATCAGTGTTGCTTCCTAAGTGGACAGTTTGATTTCACAGAAGTGTGATTGACTTGGAGTTACATTGTGTTGTTTAAGTGTTCCCTTTATTTTTTTTGAGCAGTGTATATCCATAGCCTCATTTTCTGGGATGAACAAGGGGTAGATCCTCTAGAACAGGGGTGTCAAACTCATTTCGCATCGTGGGCCACATACGGCCTAGGGAGATGTCAAGTGGGCCGGACCATTAAAATTATACCATACTCTGCTATAAATAACCAAAATATCATGTCTTTCCTTTGTTTTGGTGTAAAGAAGCACAAGAACATTAGGAAAATATTGAAATTTAATGAACTATCCTTTTACAAAACATTTCATGAAACACCTTATATTTCCTTAGACAAATGTGCAATTTACTTTTATCATTCACAAATATGCATTGCAACTGATCCCACTGATTGTACAAAGGCACAAAACTTTAATTGGTACTGAAAAATATAGTAATGCACTTTAAGATTAAATGAGACTTTTAAAGAAAGGAATTTTTAAACCACTTACACATACGCATATAAAATCTAAATGTAATCCCTGCGTACACCTTACAAACTAAGGAGAGTGATTTTAAATGTGTAATGAAGAAAGTGTTCGCCTGTCCTGTAAATCTGTAAACTTCATACATGAAACATACATACACATACAATACATACTGAAAATTTATGGAGTTGTATGAACAGTAGAATTCCATCACACAACTTTTGTTTTGAAGCTGCTGACTAACATTAAAGTGCACATTTTTTAAATCACCACAGTAAGGATTCATCTTCACAGAGCTGTATTCTTTCAATGCAAACAGTATCTAAGGCAGCATTTTAAAGGTGTTAGTCTAGTCTGGACTTGTATTTGTTCCTGAAACTTGGCATCTTTTGGCCTGTACAAGTGCATCAACACCAGGTGTCATGTCCTGACTAGCTGTCACTTTCAGAATGTCATTTAAGTGCTTGTTTGTGAGCCTTGAACGCATTTTTGTTTTGTTGATATTCATCACTGAGAAAATTTGTTGACTTGCCCCTGGCTTCTCGGCTCTGGATGAAAGTTGACTGCTGTTTCCTCAGACCCGCCAGCAATTCGTTAATCTTATCTCTTCTCAGTTGTCCTTGCAAGCCGTCATATTTTTCGCTGTGATGAGTCTCGTAGTGGCGTCGAATATTATATTCCTTCAATACCGAAACTTGTTGCAAACACACCAAGCACGAAGGTTTTCCGTGCATCTCTTTAAATAAATAGGACGTGGTCCATTTTTCTTTGAAAATTCTACACTCCTTATCTACTTTTCTCCGTTTGGATAACGACATTTTGGCTAATGAGGGTGTAGCGGAGAGGTAGAGACCAAGGTATTAACAACGTCGTAACAAGCAGCAGATGGCGCATTGATACCGTCTGCTGTTTTCAGTCTGTCTCAGTGATGCGGCTTGTCTTCTACTCTGATGGAAAGAGTGCGCCCCTTAGCGGATAATCCATGAATTGCAGCGAATTAAAAATATTAATTCCATGTCTTTTATGCATTTTTTCCACTTTCAAATTATCCTGCGGGCCTGATCGAACCTCCTTGGGGGCCGGTTCCGGCCCGCGGGCCGTATGTTTGACACCCCTGCTCTAGAAGGAGGTCGATCGCAGTCCTCCGGGCGATGAGGGGGTAGAATGGACGCCTTTTTCTTGCTGAAGCCACTGGAACTTGGCATATACTGGTGGGATGTGGGTTGAAATGGCAGACTCCGATTCTTCTATAGAGGTTGCTCGACAGAGTAGATTGAAGCAGTTCTTAAGGCGGGGACCATGACAGCAGTTCCCCTTGCCGCCGTTCTGAGAGGTTGTCCGTCCAGCGCATAAATCCTAAAGGGAGGATTAACAGGGATTAGTTTGACTCTTAACTGGTTTGTGCCAATTGTTGATTGAAAATACCTGCCCGAGTCCACTAGTCCCTCCACAAACCCATTAGCAGTGAACCCATTAGCATTAGCAGAAAGAAGAGCCAGGATACCAAACTGCCTTTTGGTAATATTCAAAAACTTAGAGATGCCTACCCGGGCAGAAGTGGAGGGCGAATCAGACAGCTATTGAGTAGATGGTTACTCTGTCCACAATAGAGGCACAGGTTTTCATGTAACCTCCGATGTCTCTCGGCAGGCGTGAGAACCCTTCTCTGGCCGAATTGCATGGGTTGCATGGGTTCGGGGCTATTAGACCGTTGTGGATGAGAGAAGGGCATGGAAGACTCGCAGGCCATGAGTGACTGTATAGGTCTGCTGTCCACCAGAAGGTTGCCAATGGATATGGACATCCGGATGTATTGGTTTAGGTCCATTAAATCTCCTCTGCAGGCCAGTTTGGTCTGTAACTCCCGATTTAGACCCCTACGGTAGACTGTAAGGAGCGCTGGTTCACTCCATCCACTGCCGGCAGCCATGGTGCGGAACTCAAGGGCATACTCAGTGGTTGAGCGACGGCCCTGTCGCAGCTCACATAACAGGTCCCTGGTGTGACGACCTGAAGCCGAATGGTCGAACACCTCCTTGAAAAGGACATGGAAATGGGATTCAGAGGACAGATCAGAACTTTGAGCGGCTCACAGGGCTGTGACCTCATCTAGAGCTTTGCCTGTGAGTAGGGAGATGACGAAGTCCACCATGTCTTTGTCAGAGGTGAAGTCAGCGGGGTGATGGTCTATGTACAGGTTGCATTGCATGAGAAATCCTTGACATTTCCCTGGGGAGCCGTCGTATTTATTAGGCATGGATATGGAGGGAGACGAACGAGAGGAGGCTGTGGCACCTGATATCGGTGAAGCAGGAATGGACTGGGGAAGGAGGTTGCAGACCTCCTGTCGGGTTACACATTGCTCCAGCTCTGCTAAATCCATCTGTCATTTTTGGTGAGGTATTCTGTAAGGAATACAATGGGAGACAGAGAGCTGGTTTCAAGCACAGGGCGCAGCAGATGTTTATTTGTAAAGGACCACAGGAGGAGGCAGGTAGCTGGGTCCAGGGGCAGGCAGAAGGTCATACACAGGGGGTCCAAAAAGGCAACAGTACAGGCAGGGAGAAGGCTAGTAACGTAGTCCGGAAGATCAGGCAAAAGGTTGATGACAGGCAAAAAGGCGTCGTTGGTAAAGATGGCCAAAACTATGCTATACATGAGGACTAATACGGTAAAAAACAGAGCTCCGAATAGAAATGTGTATCAAAACAAACAATATCTCACAATGATGGGGTGCAAAGAACTGAACTAAATAGTGTGTGGAAATGACATACAGGTGTGTGCACAGGTGATCAGAATTCAGGTGATTGGGATCTGGTGAGTTAGCTGCGTTCAGGGGATATATGTGTTTGAGAGTGTGAGTTAGAAAGTGAGCTGGAAAGTGCGCTGCTTTCAGGGGATCTATGTGTTTGAGTGTGTGAGTTGGAAGCAGACGTTACACTATTTAGCACGTTTTTCTTTCAGTCATATCCAATACCAGGTGTATCAAACTCCATTATCTGAATGATGCTGTGTCTGCATGTTTTTCCCGTATTATACACTTCAACAGTGTTCACTACTACTGCTCCTGGGACATCAATGATTACACATTGCAACTATATAATAAACTAGAAACATGACTAAAGTAAAGGCTGAATTGTAATTCATATATAGAGAAAAATAAACAATACACTACACTTCTTATGCATACAGTTGAAGTCGGAAGTTTACATACACGTTAGCTAAATACATTTAAACTCAGTTTTTCACAATTCCTGACATTTAATCCAAGTAAAAATTTCCTGTCTTAGGTCAGTTAGGATCACCACTTTATTTTAAGAATGTGAAATGTCAGAATAATAGTAGAGAGAATTATTTATTTGTCAAGCAAAGAGGCACTGAGTTTGAAGGCAGGCCTTGAAATACATTCACAGGTACACCTCCAATTGACTCAAATTATGTCAATTAGCCTATCAGAAGCTTCTAAAGCCATGACATAATTTTCGGGAAATTTCCAAGCTGTTTAAAGGCACAGTCAACTTACTGTATGTAAACTTCTGACCCACTGGAATTGTGATTAATAAATCTGTCTGTAAACAATTGTTGGAAAAATGACTTGTGCCATGCACAAAGTAGATGTCCTAACCGACTGCCAAAACTATAGTTTGTTAACAAGAAATGTGTAGAGTGGTTGAAAAACTAGTTTTAATGACTCCAACCTAAGTGTATGTAAACTTCCGACTTCAACTGTATCTAACTCCCTTCATCTGCATTAATCTGAGGAGGTTCTCTGTATACCTGTATAGCAGCACTGTAGAAACTATTACATTACAACGGAACGACTTGGTTAGTGTAGTGTTAGCTAGCTACATAGTTGTCTTTGCTGTCTTTGTATCTAAGATAATTGTGTAGTTTAGAGTAATTGTCGAGGTTACCTAGCCAGCTACACTTTTCAAACAAAGTCAATAACGCAGCCACTGCTAGCTAGCCTACTTCACCAGTCAGCAGTACTGTATCATTTTAATCATTTTAGTCAATAAGATTTTTGCGACGTAAGCTTTCTGAACATTCAAGACGTGTAGTCCACTTGTCATTCCAATCTCCTTTGCATTAGCGTAGCCTCTTCTGTAGCCTGTCAACTATGTGTCTGTCTATCCCTGTTCTCTCCTCTCTGCACAGACCATACAAACGCTTCACAACGCGTGGCCGCAGCCACCCTAACCTGGTGGTCCCAGCGCGCACGACCCACGTGGAGTTCCAGGTCTCCGGCAGCCTCTGGAACTGCCGATCTGCGGCCAACAAGGCAGAGTTCATCTCAGCCTATGCTTCCCTCCAGTCCCTCGACTTCTTGGCACTGACGGAAACATGGATCACCACAGATAACACTGCTACTCCTACTGCTCTCTCCTCGTCTGCCCACGTGTTCTCGCACACCCAGGGAGCTTCTGGTCAGCGGGGTGGTGGCACCGGGATCCTCATCTCTCCCAAGTGGTCATTCTCTCTTTCTCCCCTGACCCATCTGTCTATCGCCTCCTTTGAATTCCATGCTGTCACAGTTACCAGCCCTTTCAAGCTTAACATCCTTATCATTTATCGCCCTCCAGGTTCCCTTGGAGAGTTCATCAATGAGCTTGATGCCTTGATAAGCTCCTTTCCCGAGGACGGCTCACCTCTCACAGTTCTGGGTGACTTTAACCTCCCCACGTCTACCTTTGACTCATTCCTCTCTGCCTCCATCTTACCACTCCTCTCCTCTTTTGACCTCACCCTCTCACCTTCCCCCCCTACTCACAAGGCAGGCAATACGCTTGACCTCATCTTTACCAGATGCTGTTCTTCCACTAACCTCATTGCAACTCCCCTCCTAGTCTCCGACCACTACCTTGTATCCTTTTCCCTCTCGCTCTCATCCAACACTTCCCACACTGCCCCTACTCGGACGGTATCGCGCCGTCCCAACCTTCGCTCTCTCTCCCCCGCTACTCTCTCCTCTTCCATCCTATCATCTCTTCCCTCTGCTCAAACCTTCTCCAACCTATCTCCTGATTCTGCCTCCTCAACCCTCCTCTCCTCCCTTTCTGCATCCTTTGACTCTCTATTTCCCCTATCCTCCAGGCCGGCTCGGTCCTCCCCTCCTGCTCCGTGGCTCGACGACTTATTGCGAGCTCACAGAACAGGGCTCCGGGCAGCCGAGCGGAAATGGAGGAAAACTCGCCTCCCTGCGGACCTGGCATCCTTTCACTCCCTCCTCTCTACATTTTCCTCTTCTGTCTCTGCTGCTAAAGCCACTTTCTAGCACTCTAAATTCCAAGCATCTGCCTCTAACCCTAGGAAGCTCTTTGAAAAGAAGGTCGACGACATCCGATCCTCGTTTGCTAAGTCAAACGGTTCTGCTCACACTGCCCTACCCTGTGCTCTGACCTCTTTCTCCCCTCTCTCTCCAGATGAAATCTCGCGTCTTGTGACGGCCGGCCGCCCAACAACCTGCCCGCTTGACCCTATCCCCTCCTCTCTTCTCCAGACCATTTCCGGAGACCTTCTCCCTTACCTCACCTCGCTCATCAACTCATCCTTGACCGCTGGCTACGTCCCTTCCGTCTTCAAGAGAGCGAGAGTTGCACCCCTTCTGAAAAAACCTACAATCGATCCCTCCGATGTCAACAACTACAGACCAGTATCCCTTCTTTCTTTTCTATCCAAAACTCTTGAACGTGCCGTCCTTGGCCAGCTTTCCTGCTATCTCTCTCAGAATGACCTTCTTGATCCAAATCAGTCAGGTTTCAAGACTAGTCATTCAACTGAGACTGCTCTTCTCTGTGTCACGGAGGCCCTCCGCACTGCTAAAGCTAACTCTCTCCTCTGCTCTCATCCTTCTAGACCTATCGGCTGCCTTTGATACTGTGAACCATCAGATGCTCCTCTCCACCCTCTCCGAGTTGGGCATCTCCGGCGCGGCCCACGCTTGGATTGCGTCCTACCTGACAGGTCGCTCCTACCAGGTGGCGTGGCGAGAATCTGTCTCCTCACCACGTGCTCTCACCACTGGTGTCCCCCAGGGCTCTGTTCTAGGCCCTCTCCTATTCTCGCTATACACCAAGTCACTTGGCTCTGTCATAACCTCACATGGTCTCTCCTATCATTGCTATGCAGACGACACACAATTAATCTTCTCCTTTCCCCCTTCTGATAACCAGGTGGCGATTCGCATCTCTGCATGTCTGGCAGACATATCAGTGTGGATGACGGATCACCACCTCAAGCTGAACCTCGGCAAGACGGAGCTGCTCTTCCTCTCGGGGAAGGACTGCCCGTTCCATGATCTCGCCATCACGGTTGACAACTCCATTGTGTCCTCCTCCCAGAGCGCTAAGAACCTTGGCGTGATCCTGGACAACACCCTGTCGTTCTCAACTAACATCAAGGCGGTGGCCCGTTCCTGTAGGTTCATGCTCTACAACATCCGCAGAGTACGACCCTGCCTCACACAGGAAGCGGCGCAGGTCCTAATCCAGGCACTTGTCATCTCCCGTCTGGATTACTGCAACTCGCTGTTGGCTGGGCTCCCTGCCTGTGCCATTAAACCCCTACAACTCATCCAGAACGCCGCAGCCCGTCTGGTGTTCAACCTTCCCAAGTTTTCTCACGTCATCCCGCTCCTCCGCTCTCTCCACTGGCTTCCAGTTGAAGCTCGCATCCGTTACAAGACCATGGTGCTTGCCTACGGAGCTGTGAGGGGAACGGCACCTCCGTACCTTCAGGCTCTGATCAGGCCCTACACCCAAACAAGGGCACTGCGTTCATCCACCTCTGGCCTGCTCGCCTCCCTACCTCTGAGGAAGTACAGTTCCCGCTCAGCCCAGTCAAAACTGTTCGCTGCTCTGGCACCCCAATGGTGGAACAAACTCCCTCACGACGCCAGGACAGCGGAGTCAATCACCACCTTCCGGAGACACCTGAAACCCCACCTCTTTAAGGAATACCTAGGATAGGTTAAAGTAATCCTTCTGACCCCCTTCTGACCCCCGCCCCCCTTCTGACCCCCTTCTGACCCCCCCCATTAAAAGATTTAGATGCACTATTGTAAAGTGGCTGTTCCACTGGATATCTTAAGGTGAATGCTCCAATTTGTAAGTCGCTCTGGATAAGAGCGTTTGCTAAATGACTTAAATGTAAATGTAAATGTTCTCCCAGCCATGTGGACGATTGAAAACAGGGCTGCAAAGTTTGTTTGTCACCAGAGCGGCTTAGACGTTCAGATGAGACTGATAGAAGGTAAAGAGCAATTAATGACTGCTATTGATGTAAAAGATCTTCAGGTCTTTAAGAGTGGCTTCGGGAGATAGTCACTCTATATAAACTAATACTTGAGTGGTGCTCCGGATTCCTAATGAGTAGTTATTGCCTGATTTAATTTATTCAAATAATGAAATTTAGGTAATCGATTTGAAAACAGCATGTCGTCTCGTTTAACCATACTAGAGACACGACACCAGGCAGTGATGCAACCAGTCAGGATGCTCTCGATGGTGCAGCTGTAGAACCTTTTGAGGATCTAAGGACGCATACCAAATCTCTTCAGTTTCCTGAGGTGGAATAGGTTTTGCCGTGCCCTCTTCACGACGTCTTGGTGTCCTTGGACCATGTAAGTTTGTTGGTGATGTGGACACCAAGGAACTTGAAGCTCTCAACCTGCTCCACTACAGCACTGTCGATGAGAATGTCCTCCTTTTCCTGTAGTCCACAATCAACTCCATTGTCTTGATCACATTGATTGAGAGGTTGTTGTCCTGGCACCACACGGCCAGGTCTCTGACCTCCTCCCTATAGGCTGTCTCTTCGTTGTCGGTGATCAGGCCTATCACTGTTGTGTCATCGGCAAACTTAATGATGGTGTTGGAGTCGTGCCTGGCCGTGCAGTCATGAGTGAACAGGGAGTACAGGAGGGGACTGAGCACGCACCCCTGAGAGGCCCCAGTGTTGAGGATCAGCAGGGCAGACGTGTTGTTCCCTACTTTTACCACCTGGGGGCGGTCTGTCAGAAAGTCCAGGATACAGTTGCTGAGGGAGGTGTTTAATCCCAGGGTCCTTAGCTTATTGATGAGCTTTGAGGACACTATGGTGTTGAACGCTGAGCTGTAGTCAATGAATAGCATTCTCACATAGGTGTTCCTTTGTCCAGGTGGGAAAGGGCAGTGTGGAGTGCAATGGAGATTGCATCTTCTGTGGATCTGTTAGGGCGGTATGCAAATTGGATTGGTTCTAGGGTTTCTGGGATAATGGTGCTGATGTTAGCCATGACCAGCCTTTCAAAGCACTTCATGGCTACAGGTCGGTAGTCATTTAGGCAGGTTACCTTAGTGTTCTTGGGCACAGGGACTATGGTGGTCTGCTTAAAACATGTTGGTATTACAAACTCAGACAGGGAGACATTGAAATTGTCAGTGAAGACACTTGCCAGTTCACATCCTGATAATCTGTCTGGCCCTGCGGCCTTGTGAATGTTGACCTGTTTAACCTCTCTGGGGTAGGGGGCAGTATTTTGACATCCGGACGAAAAGTGTGCCCAAAGTAAACTGCCTATTAGTCAGGCGCAGAAGCTAGGATATGCATATAATTGGTAGATTTGGATAACACTCTAAAGTTTCCAAAACTGTTACAATAATGTCTGTGTATAACGGAACTGAAATGGCAGGCAAAAACCTGAGAAAATCCATCCAGAAAGTGGGATTTTTCATGTTTGTAGTTTTCCATTGACTTCCTATACAGTATCCAATGACTTAGGACTCCGATTGCACTTCCTATGGCTTCCACTAGATGTCAACAGTCTTTAGAAATTGTTTTAGGCTTGTATTCTGAAAAATTAGGGAGAAAGACCACTCTGAGTGAGTGGATAGTGTAAAGTCCCCAGACCTGTTTGCTGCGCACGACCGAGATTTTCTTGTTTTTCTTTTTTATTGACGAAGCTATTGTCCGGTTGAAATATTATTGATTATTATGACTAAAAACAACCTGAGGATTGATTATAAACATCGTTTGACATGTTTCTACGAACTTTACTGATACTTTTTGGAATTTTCGTCTGCCTGTTGTCACTGCCTTTGAGCCAATGGATTACTGAACAAAACGCGCCAACAAAACGGAAGTTTTTGGATATAAAGAGGGACTTTATCGAACAAAACTAACATTTATTGTGTAACTGGGAGTCTTGTGAGTGCAACCATATGAAGATCATCAAATGTAAGTGATTCATTTTATCGCTATTTCTGACTTTTGTTACTCCTCTACTTGGCTGGTAACTGTTTGTAATGTTTTGTGTGCTGGGCGCTGTCCTCAGATAATCGCATGGAATGCTTTCGCCGTAAAGCTTTTTTGAAATCTGACACAACGGTTGGATTAACAGGAAGTTCATCTTTAAACCGATGTATAACACTTGTATGTTTTATGAATTTTTATTTTGAGTATTTCTGTTTTTGAATTTGGCGCTATGCAATTTCAACGGCTGTTGGCCAGGTGGGAAGGTACCATCCCACATACCCTAGAGAGGTTAAACGTCTTACTCACATCGGCTGTGTAGAGCGTGATCACACAGTCGTCTGGAACAGCTGATGCTCTCATGCACGTTTCTGTGTTATTTGCCTCAAAGCGGTAATTCCAAATGCCTTGGGTTGAGTTTGTTAGTATAGATGAGTTATTGGTATTGATGATATCAACATTGTTGATGGTGTTATTTATTATGCTTATGTTTTTGAATAGGAATAAAATATTTTAATCATTTGCCTCAAAGCGAGCATAGAAGTAGTTTAGCTCGTCTGGAAGGCTCGTGTCACTGGGCAGCTCTCGGTTGTGCTTCCCTGTGTAGTCTGTAGTGGTTTGCAAGCCCTGCCACATCCTACGAGCGTCGGAGCCGGTGTAGTATAATTCGATCTTAGTCCTGTATTGATACTTTGCCTGTTTGATGGTTCGTAGGAGGGCTTTCCTGGATAAGCTCCCGGGTTAGAGTCCCGCTCCTTGAAAGTGGCATCTCTAGTCTTTAGTAGATGTTGCCTGTAATCCATGGCTTCTGGTTTGAGTATGAATGTATTGTCACTGTGGGGACGACATCATCGATGCACTTATTGAAAAAGCCAATGACTGATGTGGTGTACTCCTCAATTCCACCGGAAGAATCCCGGAACATATTCCAGTCTGTGCTAGCAAAACAGTCCTGTAGCTTAGCATCTGCTTCATCCGACGACTTTTTTATTAACCGAGTCACTGGTGCTTCCTGCTTTAATTTTGCTTGTAAGCAGGCATCAGGAGGATAGAATTATGGTCAGATTTGCCAAATGGAAGGCAAGGGAGAGCTTTGTACTCGTCTCTATGTGTGGCGTAAAGGTGGTCTAGAGTTTTTTTCCATCTGGTTGCACATTTAACATGCTGATAGGAATTTGTTAAAATTGATTTATTTCTTATGGTTGGGATCCCGTTAACGGGATTGATATGACAACAGGCAGTGAAAGTGCAGGGCGCCAAATTCAAAACAACAGAAATCTCATAGTTAAAATTCCTCAGACATACAAGTATTTTACACCATTTTACACCAGATAAACTTGTTGTTAATCCCACCACAGTGTCCGATTTCAAAAAGGCTTTACGACAAAAGCACAACATATCATTATGTTAGGTCAGCACCTATTCACAGAAAAACACAGCCAAAGAGAGGAGTCACAAAAAGCAGAAATAGAGATAGAATTAATCACTAACCTTTGATGGTCTTCATCAGAGGACACTCATAGGACTTCCTGTTACACAATACATGTATGTTTTGTTCGATAAAGTTCATATTTATATCAAAAAATCTCAATATACATTGGTGCGTTATGTTCAGTAGTTCCAAAAACATCCGGTGATTTTGCAGAGAGCCACATCAATTTACAGAAATACTCATTATAAATGTTGATGAAAATATAAGTGTTATACATGGAACTTTAGATAAACTTAGCGCTAGCGGTCAGAATAAATTATTTTCTTAAAATAACGTTCCCAAGGTAAACAGACATTTTCTCTTGCCCAGATCGTAGAATATGCATATAATTTACAGATTAGGATAGAAAACACTCCAAAGTTTCCAAAACTGTCAAAATATTGTCTGTGAGTATAACAAAACGTATTCTGCAGACGAAAACCTGAGAAAATCTAACCCAGAAGTGATATATATTTTTTTAATCTGTGTTTCCTGGACAGTCTTTCTTCCATTTAAAGGGGTATCAACCAGATTCCTTTTCCAATGGCTTCCTCCGGCTGTGACCAGGCTTTAGACATAGTTTCAGGCTTTTATTTGGAAAAATTAGCGAGATTTTTCAAAAGTAGTTAGGTGTCCTCTGAATAGTTCCTGCATACGCAAGAGGAGCTCTCCATTTTCCTTTTCTCTCTTAATGAATAGGTTATGGTCCGGTTGAAATATTATCGATTATGTTTGTTAAAAACAACCTGAGGATTGATTATAAAAAACATTTGACATGTTTCTACGACCATTACGGATACTTTTTGGAATTTGTCGAACGGAACAAGGCTTTGGTTTTCTGAACATAACGCGCAACCCAAATGGCGTTTTTTTGTGATAAAAGTAATATTTATCGAACAAAAATAACATTTGTTGTGTAACTGGGAGTCTCGTGAGTGCAAACATCTGAAGATTATCAAAGGTAAGCGATTAATTGTATTGCTTTTCTGACTTTCGTGACCAAGCTAACCAAGCAAATATAAGGCTAACTGTTCTAGCATTGATTTCTACACTCACAAAAGCTTGGATTTCTTTCACTGTAAAGTATATTTTTAAAATCTGAAGCGATAGGTGGATTAACAAGATTAACAACCTCAGATTTCCCACTTCCTGGTTGGATTTTATCTCATATCTGCTATATGAGTTCTGTTGTACTCACAGACATCATTCAAACAGTTTTAGAAACTTCAGAGTGTTTTCCATCCAAATCTACTAATAATATGCATATATTAGCAACTGTGACTGAAAGGCATGCAGTTTACTCAGGGTACCTCTGGGCACCTTATTCATCCAAGCTACTCAATACTGCCCCCAGCCATAAGAAGCTAAAGCAACACTCAAGTGGTTTATTAAGAGGAAACATTTACATGTCTTGGAATGGCCTAGTCAAAGCCCAGACCTCAATCCAATTGAGAATCTGTGATTTGACTTAAAGATTGCTGTACACCAGCGGAACCCATCAAATTTGAAGGAGCTGGAGCAGTTTTGCCTTGAAGAATGGGCAAACATCGCAGTGGCTAGATGTGCCAAGCTTATAGAGTCATACCCCAAGAGACTTGCAGTAATTGCTGCAAAAGGTGGCTCTACAAAGCATTGACTTTGGAGAGGTGAATAGTTATGCACGCTCAAGTTCTTGTTTGTTTCACAATAAAAAATATTTTGCATCTTCAAAGTGGTAGGCATGTTGTGTAAATCAAATGTAACAAACCCCCCAAAAATCAATTTTAATTCCAGGTTGTAAGGCAACAAAATAGGAAAAATTCCAAGGGGGTGAATACTTTCGCAAGCCACTGTAGACAGCTACAAAAAAATACAGATGAAAACTCTCTAGGTAGATAGTGTGGTCTACAGCTTATAATGAGATGCTCTACCTCAGGCGAGCAAAACCTTGAGACCTCCTTAGATATCGTGCACCAGCTGTAATTTACAAATATACATCGTCCGCCCCTCCTTGTCTCACCATACTCTGCTGTTCTATCCTGCCGATACAGCGTATAACCAGCCAGCTGTATATTTATGTTGTTGTTCAGCCACGACTCCGTGAAGCCGAAGATATTGTAGTTTTTAATGTCCTGTTGGTATTTTAATCTTCCTCGTAAGTCGTCAATTTTATGTTCCAATGATTGGATGTTAGTTACTAGAATGGAAGGCAGTGGGGGTTTATTCGATCGCCTACGAATTCTCATAAGGCAGCATGACCTCAGTCCTCTTTTTCTCTGTCTACTCTTCACGCCTGTTCCCGGGAAAGCAGTATGTCCTTCACATTGGGTCGTCGAACTCGTTAAAGGAAAAAAAAGCTTCTGCCAGTTCATGGTGAGTAATCGCTGTTCTGATGTCCAGAAGTTATTTTCAGTCATAAGAGACGGTAGCATCAACATTACGTACAGAATAAGTAAAAAAATAAGTTACAAACAACGCAAAAAAACAAACAAAAAACACATTTGGTTAGGAGCACGTAAAACGTCAGCCATCTTCTCCGGCGCCATGATACATGCCAGGGATCGAACCCGGGTCTGTGTTGACGCCTCAAGTACTACGATGCAGTGCCTTACTGAATATGCAAATTAACTGTGTTTTTTGTAAAATCATTTTTTGTTTTATATGACATGTCTAATGATGTTTTGATGAGAATTAAGTTGATATTTTGCTATGATTTTCACGCCCTGACCTGAGATATCTGTGTTTTCTTTATATTTTGGTTAGGTCAAGGTGTGACTAGGGTAGGTACGTTAGTTTTTGTATTATCTAGTTTTTTTGTATGCCTAGGGTTTTTGTAGGTCTAGGTGATTTGTATGTCTATGGTGGCCTGATATGGTTCCCAATCAGAGGCAGCTGTTTATCGTTGTCTCTGATTGGGGATCATATTTAGATAGCCATTTCCCTTTGGTGTTTGTGGGTTCTTGTTCTATGTTTAGTTGCCTGTCTGCACTCTCCATATAGCTTCACGGTTCGTTTTGTTCAGTGTTCAGTGTTCATTCGTTAAAATAATAAGAATGTACGCATACCACGCTTCACCTTGGTCTCCTTTGTATGACGAACGTGACAATGATTGTTGCTTGTATTTAAAATATGTTGGTGGTATGAGGGTTAAGGGCACAGCATTTTCAGAAAAAGTATTTCAGCACGGACTCAGACTTATCCAAAGCTTCTAAATAACCCCTGGGATCTCTGTCTTATTCAGCTTTCATAAACATGTTTTTAGTGACCCATACTGTTTATACCATAGAGGCTAGAAACACAGTACAAGTCTGTGCCATGTAATATAACCCCACTACTATAAAGCAGATCATACTGTTGATAGTAGCTAACTTCACCATTTTGTGTGGTTTACACTAACCTTGTACGTCCATCGCTTACAGTGATAAGCTCTACAGAAATCTAATAAACTACTCTACAAAAATGTTGGATCTGAAAAGTACATGTTTTGCTCATATATGAACAACAATTGGCCTCTTTTTCCACTCATGACTAATAAACGTAACAAGATAAAAGGACAACCACTTATTTGCTCATTCTTTCTTACCCTGTAAAAAAAGCAGATATTGCAGACTTTCTCTCCATCTGAAAATCTAATTAGAATTTACTCATGGACAAGAGAGTTTTAAGAGACAATTTCTCAATATGGCTTTTACATTCGATTGCACTTATTGATACTTGTCTCATCATATTCTCAGCAATGACAACCATGTCTGTCAAACTAAACATCAATAGGCCTATACCATATAACTATGGATGTGCTGTGCTTTACATTTTGTCCTTCTCTAATGATGGTACTGATGTGATTTGTTGATTATTGAAGTAAGTAAGGATCACATAATGCAATCCGCTCCTACTGATGAAATCATTTCTTTCTTCCATTGCCTTAGCTCAGAGGAAAATATTACGCTGACCTTTTCTATCTCCTTCTGAAAAAACATGTGAAAACAGAAAAGCATTTTTATCTTGCTTTTGCTTTTTGAAGGTAAAGATCAGAATTAAAGCAGTATTTTGATAGTTTGGATTTCAATATATTTCCATATTTTTCGAGAGCTGCATGAGAAGTAAATGCACCACACACTTGTAACTTGTCACTTGACATCATGCAAACTTGACATACATTATTTTTGGTGTCTTCTCAGTTTTGGTGGTTCATTGTTTGTGTCCTGAAAGGCAAAAAAGAGACGAGTGTAAGTAGTGCACATAGTTAGAGTAGTGAAGAGTATTTCCTGCTGGCAGCCATAATAAACAGGATGCTTGCTGCTGTGTCATCGCAGATGTTAGTAAGACAGCTACCATATGGCAGAGACACAGCTTGGAGTGGCACACTTTCAGCATCTTGACTTGAAAATCTACTTTGAGATTTATCCTGAGTTTGACTTCATGGAAGCGGAAAAAACCCAAACCCCCGCCACTCTCTAAAACCCAAAACCCTGCCACTCTCTGCACTCATTTTGCATCAGCCTCAGCAGCACTGAAGGGAACATCGCATGATGCACGCAGGCTGCGGACCTCTCAGGGGAGGATATCTAAAGCAGAGCAATATGTTCCAACAAACCAAGGCAGGAAATTGGTTCTGGGGCAGATGGGTAGTTTGGATCCTTTAACAGAAAGAGGAGGTGGGATGTGCTCTGTTCTCTTGGGAGGGAGGTTAGCTGAGCCGGTGCCAGCCTGCCTCTTTACACTGTGAGATGTAAGCAAGTACTGTGCTGATGAAAACGATCATGCCAAGAAAGATATCGTGCCATATCTAGGCTCCAGTGGAGAATATTTTGTCTCTAGTAATGACATCTACAAGTCATGCATTATTAATTGTAAGGATGCAACATTTGGAAAGATGCAACTAAGGTCACACATTTATTTTTCACCACTTCCAGCTACATCTGGTCTCCCATCAAGGAATCGACCATGACCAACCCTGCCTAGCTTCAGAGGCAAACCAGCAGTGGGATGCAAGGTGCTATGTTAATGGTATGAATGTGCCAAAGCTTGCAACTGGAAAAATGGCAGCCAAAGCAAAGGCCATGGTAACATAATCAAAGATAGGGAAAATTACAGGAAAGATGGAGATGTTTTATTTAATTGCATTGTTATAAGAAAAACAATCACTGAAATAATATTTTTGCATACATTTACAATTCATTTGTTCTCGCATTTTGAAATGATTTACTTGAAATATTTTGTTGTTCTATTAATACTTTTGGGGTTATGTCTTGATTTCAATATCATTATTTTTGTTTGCAATATTAAGATTTTTGATCTCGAACTTCAGAAGTTTTTCCTGATATTGGTGGTACAAAAGTAACTGCACTATGTTAAACCATTTCTCTATTAAAGGTGTTTAAAGCAGAAATCCTTATTTGAAACGTTAACAAAGTGTTCTCCCCGTGTCAGTAAAAAGCTGAGGGATGGGGCTGGAGAAATCGATTTATGATATCAAAATGATAGTTTTAACCATGTTTTTAAGCTATACAGTTGTTGTTCTTTACATGTATTTTGTTTACAAACATTGGATTTAAACAAGCTAATACTTTCAGTTCTGATAGGGGTACGACAGTTGACCTAAGCTCATGGTGCATTGATACACCCCCTATGTTATATTCTTCAAGAATCAATGGGTACATATCATTCATTTATAAGTCCAAAAATGTATGTAGCAGCTAAGGATCGCCAATTATAACAGGCAGCAAGTTTCATAGAGCAGAACTACAGTATGTTGGCATTTGAACATGATCCATTAACCTGCCCTCCCAAAATATATTGTGTCCAATGTTCCGCGAATGTCCCGCAAAATCGTTTCCTTGTCCCACATTTGGGCTTTTTAGATGTGGTCAGCCTAATTCCACTGGCTACTGCATCATCTTAACACTATCTTTTCACATGTGAGGACGATAAGATTATTTCAACCCCATATTTGAATCTTCAATTTCACAGTTGGAGTTTTCTATATTGCATGTGAAACTGCACAGTTTTGTCGCAAGTGATTGTTTCTCACATGTGAACTTGCAATTCCACATGTGAAAGGGACATTTTCACTTCTGGAGTTTTCTTACATGTGAACCTGCAATTAGATTTTCATATGTGAAAGTTTTTAATGTGACACTGCAAATTTCACATGTGAAACTGTAATTCACATGTGAGGTGAAAACATGTATTAAAGCTGTCTATGGTTGCATTCCAAATGCTATCCTATTCCCTATACTGTATACTGTAGTGAACTACTTTTGACCAGGGCCTATAGCCTCCATCTCTGCAGGTGATGTATCTATCAGGTCAAGATCACTCCAACAGATCCCCCTGTACTGTCTAAAGATATACACTGCTCAAAAAAATAAAGGGAACACTTAAACAACACAATGTAACTCCAAGTCAATCACACTTCTGTGAAATCAAACTGTCCACTTAGGAAGCAACACTGATTGACAATAAATTTCACATGCTGTTGTGCAAATGGAATAGACAAAAGGTGGAAATTATAGGCAATTAGTAAGACACCCCCAAAAAAGGAATGGTTCTGCAGGTGGTGACCACACACCACTTCTCAGTTCCTATGCTTCCTGGCTGATGTTTTGGTCACTTTTGAATGCTGGCGGTGCTTTCACTCTAGTGGTAGCATGAGACGGAGTCTACAACCCACACAAGTGGCTCAGGTAGTGCAGTTCATCCAGGATGGCACATCAATGCGAGCTGTGGCAAAAAGGTTTGTTGTGTCTGTCAGCGTAGTGTCCAGAGCATGGAGGCGCTACCAGGAGACAGGCCAGTACATCAGGAGACGGGGAGGAGGCCGTAGGAGGGCAACAACCCAGCAGCAGGACCGCTACCTCCGCCTTTGTGCAAGGAGGTGCACTGCCAGAGCCCTGCAAAATGACCTCCAGCAGGCCACAAATGTGCATGTGTCTGCTCAAACGGTCAGAAACAGACTCCATGAGGGTGGTATGAGGGCCCAAAACATCAGCCAGGAAGCATAGGAACTGAGAAGTGGTGTGTGGTCACTGAACCAACCATGCAGAACCATTCCTTTTTTGGGGCTGTCTTACTAATTGCCTATAATTTCCACCTTTTGTCTATTCCATTTGCACAACAGCATGTGAAATTTATTAAAAGGGCAATCTTAGGCAAGTACATGGAGAGCTACAGTATATATTGGCAGATGATCTGTCTATCTGGTAAAAATCACTGACACACTGTCACGTTCCTGACCTGGTTTCTGTTAGTTTTGTATGTGTTAGTTGGTCAGGACGTGAGTGTGGGTGGGCAGTCTATGTTTTCTGTTTCTATGTTGGTTTTGGGTGACCTGATATGGCTCTCAATTAGAGGCAGGTGTTTTTCATTTCCTCTGATTGAGAGTCATATTAAGGTAGGTGTGTTCACACTGTTTGTTTGTGGGTGATTGTCTTCCGTGTCTGTGTCTGCGCACCACACGGGACTGTTTTCGGTTTGTTTTGTACATCGTTCTTTTGTGTAGTCTATTTTCCCTGTTCGTGCGTTCTTCGTGTTATTTGTAAGTTCGTATTGTTCAGGTCTGTCTACACATTTGTTTTTGTTATTTTGTAGTTTATTCAAGTATAGTTCGTGTCATTGTTTCGTCTTGTCTAATAAATCATTATGTATTCAACACCCGCTGCGTTTTGGTTCAATCCATGCTCCTCTTCATCCGAGGAGGAAGAGTACGACAACCGTTACACACACAGAAGTTCCCCCTCCACCCCTTGGTGGTATGGATAACTTGTAATTATGTCTCGAGAGAAACCTAGATTGAATTAAAGGTCCTATTTATCAAATTACTATAAGCAGAAATAAGTATTTTTTTGGCTGGGGTCAAAATGACTGGGTTAAGAATTCTTAAGTCCATACTGATACAGAAACACTATACAATTATTTAGATTTTCTAAGAACAAGTTGATTTGGAAGAATTGAATATACTAGCGTTTGGCAGGCTGCTTAGCAAACAGTAATAACAGAGAGAGAGAAAAAACAAAAACTCCCTTATCATGTATTCGTAAGGCTGACACAAGAGTGATGTATGTGTTACAACATAGTCACTAAGAATTTTTTGGGGGAGGACTACATCTTCATAAATATTATAGTAATGGCTGTCTCAGTCACGTTCTGACCCTAGTTATTGTGTTAATCCTTTGTTTTGTTGGTCAGGACGTGAGCTGGGTGGGCATTTCTATGTGTTGTGTTTCTATGTTGGGTTAATGGGTTGCCTGGTATGGCTCTCAATTAGAGGCAGGTGTTTGGCGTTTCCTCTGATTGAGAGTCATATTAAGGTAGGTTGTTCTCACTGTTTGTTTGTGGGTGATTGTCGCTGTGTCTGTGTTTATTGCACCACACGGTACTGTCTCGTCTCGTTTGTTCTTTCCTGTTCATGCGTGCTTCGTTATATGTAGTTTGCATGTTCAGGTCAGTCTACGTTGTTTGTTATTTTGTAAACATTCAAGTATAGTTCGTGTCAGTGTTCGTCGTGTCTAATAAATTCATTATGTCTACATACCTCGCTGCACATTGGTCTTCCGATCCCTCTCTCCTCTCCTCGTCGGAGGAGGAAGAATATTACGACAATCGTTACAGTCTCAATAACATTACTTATCATCCTTCAGTTATATAGTCATTATGCACCTAGCAACATTTGTGTATGAATGCCACGTTGACAAAGTAAAATCCAAGGTAAGGTATTTCTGTTTCTGGGCATGGGTGATGGCTTGTAATTGGAGTGATGACTGGGTGATGGCTAATTTAGTATTCTTTCTTTGATTTTTCAAATACAAAACACCAATTCAGACACATGGATCACATGACTACAATGTCAAACATACAATGCCAAACAAATGCTCCTTTGCCTGTTTGGCATTGGAGCATGTGCACTGCTATACAATTGTATTGCCACAGTCAAATCTGATCTCATATCATGTCTCTCTCCATCGTATAGAGCATGCGTGTCTTTCCATCCAATCACAGTAAAATACCTTTCATTCCAGCAATGCTTGCTACTCACCTTTCTCCTTAATGTCTAATTAATGTACCTTTTTAGACGGTTGAAAAAAATCTGATGAATGATTGCGATATACCATATTGAAATCATTGTGAAGTTAATAAATCTGCCTCTTCACAAGGCCTCTTCTCGACGCGTGATGATGTTTCTCCAGCACCACAGCGAAATGGCATTTCTCAGCACAAATGAACCCAGCAGATCAACGTAGCCCTGTAACAAGCAGGAGAAAGATACTGCACTTGGAATGTCACTGTCTATGGATAAATAATACATGGAGAGAACAGGCCCCTTATTTGAAATCGCTTTTTAATACGCTAAGACCTTGCTGAATGTATCAACATGCCCTGCATTAAATTCAGCTTAACACTTTCAACCTTAGAGCACCTTGCCATCTCTACTGACAATTGAAATGTAGAATCCCATACATGTGTGTCTCATTCACATTGGTGGAAACACAGTTACACAGTTACCCAGCTACACAGTACTCATCTTGAGTCTTCATTAATGGATAGAGTTTATTGCCTCTCAGATCACATGTCCGTCCAAAATGGCACCCTATTTCCTAAGATTGTACTGTAGATGCGTGTACTATGTCATCCAGAACAATGTGTGTAAGTTGTCGTAGATGTCAAACAGGTTATTCATGCAGAACCCAGGCTGACCTATACTGGTACAGCTCCTGTTCAACAATGGTTAAAGTAAACATTGTCTGGAAACAGTCACAGTGAACCCATTGGCACTTAGGCTTTTAAAGTAATTTGCAAATCAATGCAAAGTGTTGCTGCACTAACAGTTCGTCAGAAGACGGATTTCCAAGGCGTAAGATGATTTTCTGTGAACTCTCTATGCATCTTCAGATCTGACCACTGATAAGACAATTGAGTTTATTTACGTAGTCCAAACATGTTGTCTTAGGAGGAACGCCGACGGCACAGAGACGTTGTTGCCTACAGTCTAATCTTTGAATTCATACTGTAGGTTTTTATCTGCATCTGTATAGAAAGTCAGAGGATTGAGATTTGGCCCTCTCTCATAGAAAACTGCACTCTCTGCCTATCTCACCACCTTCTGACAAAGGTCATGCGGACACATCCCAAATCCTGGGCTGCAAATGTTCCCGTAATTCTGATTGGAAAGGCCTCATTCTTAACATTTGCCTTGTATTTCATAAGCATTAACCTTTCCAAAATGTGGTTTCGGTTTATTTAATGAAAGGGGCCCACGTAAAGTGCTCGGCTCCCTCAAAGTGAATATAGAAATATGGTCCTTTATCAAGTTGGATGAGAATCAGAGAGCGATAGTGTATAAACTAAGGGAAGGAGATAGTTGGGTAAGACATAGTAGTAGGTGCCAGGCACACCGTTTTTTGTGTGTCAAGAACTGCAACGCTGCAGGATTTTTCACACTCGACAATTTCCTGTGTGTGTCAAGAATGGTCCATCACCCAAAGAACATCCAGCCAACTTGACAGAACTGTGGGAAACATTGTTCAACATGGGCCAGTATCTCTGTGGAATGCTTTCGACACCTTGTAGAATCCATGCCCAGAAGAATTAAGGCTGTTCTGAGGGCAAAATTGGGTGTAACTCAATATTAGGAAGGATTTCCTAATGTTTTGTACACTCAGTGTAAATTTGGGTTTCTCTGAACATTATAGCAAGAATAGGAAAATGTATTAATCCGTGGGAGACAGCTAACTGGAAAATATTTACTATCAGACTGAACCGGTGCTAATTTAGGATTAGGAGGGTTGTGATTCCTTTCTTGCTAGGACTTTCCCACATCTACAATGAACAAAAATATAAACACAATATTTTAGCATGTAAATCTTGGTGGGGAAAACTCAACATTTATTTTTTCGATGGATGCCAGCATAGCCACAACACAACAATAAACAATACATTAATTGTACTATAACAGTGACAAACGGTACACATAAACTTTTAGGGCCTACATAAAGCAGTCCCAACAGCAGAGCTTTCTTTTCAGCACCATGGAGTGAATCCTTACCACCACTATCGTTAGAGCCTTGTCTGGCAGCGAAACAGTTCATTTAGCCTCATTTACTGCCTTTTTAAGAAACATAGCTGATATGGCTGACTTGCTTAACTTCTCTAGGATATGTGGGACGCTAACGTCCCACTTGGCCAAAATCCAGAAATAATGTAGCGCGCCAAATTCAAATATATTACTATAAAAATCAATCTTTCATGAAAGACACCAAATTAAAGCTACACATGTTGTGAATCCAGCCAACATGTCTGATTTCAAAAAGGATTTACGAGGAAAGCACACCAAACAATTATGTTAGCTCAGTACACAGCCACAGAAAAACACAGCCATTTTCCCAGCAAAATATAGTAGTAACAAAAAGCAGAAATAGAGATAAAATGAATCACTAACCTTTGCACATCTTCATCAGATGACACTCATATGACATCATGTTACACAATACATGTATGTTTTGTTCGATAATGTGCATATTTATATCCACAAATCTCGGTTTACATTGGCGCCATGTTCAGAAATGCCTCCAAAATATCCAGAGTAATTACAGAGAGCCACGTCAAATAACAGAAATACTCATCATAAACTTTGATGAAAGATACATGTTTTACATATAATTAAAGATACACTTGTTCTTAATGCAACCGCTGTGTCAGATTTTAAAAAACTTTACATAAAAAGCACACCATGCAATAATCTGAGACGGCGCTCAGATTTAACAACATTTCTCCGCCATGTTGGAGTCAACAGAAATACGAAATTACATAATAAATATTCCCTTACCTTTGATTATCTTCATCAGAATGCAGTGCCAGGAATCCTAGTTCCACAATAAATCGTTGTTTTGTTCGATAATGTCCATTACTTATGTCCAATTAGCTAATTTTGCTAGCATGTATAGTACACATGTCCAAACGCTTGCGCAGATGCAGGCAAACGTCGGACAAAAACTTCAAAAAGTTATATTACAAGTCGAATTAACTGGTCAAACTTAGTAGAGAATCAATCTTCAGGATGTTGTTATCATATACACTGCTCAAAAAAATAAAGGGAACACTAAAATAACACATCCTAGATCTGAATGAAGGAAATATTCTTATTAAATACTTTTTTCTTTACATAGTTGAATGTGCTGACAACAAAATCACACAAAAATGATCAATGGAAATCAAATTTATCAACTCATGGAGGTCTGGATTTGGAGTCACACTCAAAATTAAAGTGGAAAACCACACTACAGGCTGATCCAACTTTGATGTAATGTCCTTAAAACAAGTCAAAATGAGGCTCAGTAGTGTGTGTGGCTCCACGTGCCTGTATAACCTCCGTACAACGACTGGGCATGCTCCTGATGAGGTGGCGGATGGTCTCCTGAGGGATCTCCTCCCAGACCTGGACTAAAGCATCCGCCAACTCCTGGACAGTCTGTGGTGCAACGTGGCGTTGGTGGATGGAGCGAGACATGATGTCCCAGATGTGCTCAATTGGATTCAGGTCTGGGGAACAGGCGGGCCAGTCCATAGCATCAATGCCTTCCTCTTGCAGGAACTGCTGACACACTCCAGCCACATGAGGTCTAGCATTGTCTTGCATTAGGAGGAACCCAGGGCCAACCGCACCAGCATATGTTCTCACAAGGGGTCTGAGGATCTCATCTCGGTACCTAATGGCAGTCAGGCCACCTCTGGCGAGCACATGGAGGGCTGTGCGGTCCCCCAAAGAAATGCCACCCCACACCATGACTGACCCACCGCCAAACCGGTCATGCTGGAGGATGTTGCAGGCAGCAGAACCTTCTCCACGGCGTCTCCAGACTCTGTCACGTCTGTCACATGTGCGTGTGAACCTGCTTTCATCTGTGAAGAGCACAGGGCGCCAGTGGCGAATTTGCCAATCTTGGTGTTCTCTGGCAAATGCCAAACGTCCTGCACGGTGTTGGGCTGTAAGCACAACCCCCACCTGTGGACGTCGGGCCCTCATACCACCCTCATGGAGTCTGTTTCTGACTGTTTGAGCAGACACATGCACATTTGTGGCCTGCTGGAGGTCATTTTGCAGGGCTCTGGCAGTGCTCCTCCTTGCAAAAAGGCGGAGGTAGCGGTCCTGCTGCTGGGTTGTTGCCCTCCTACGGCCTCCTCCACGTCTCCTGATGTACTGGCCTGTCTCCTGGTAGCGCCTCCATGTTCTGGACACTACGCTGACAGACACAGCAAACCTTCTTGCCACAGCTCGCATTGATGTGCCATCCTGGATGAGCTGCGCTACCTGAGCCACTTGTGTGGGTTGTAGACTCCGTCTCATGCTACCACTAGAGTGAAAGCACCGCCAGCATTCAAAAGTGACCAAAACATCAGCCAGGAAGCATAGGAACTGAGAAGTGGTCTGTGGTCACCACCTGCAGAACCACTCCTTTATTGGGGGTGTCTTGCTAATTGCCTATAATTTCCACCTGTTGTCTATTCCATTTGCACAACAGCATGTGAAATGTATTGTCAATCAGTGTTGCTTCCTAAGTGGACAGTTTGATTTCACAGAAGTGTGATTGACTTGGAGTTACATTGTGTTGTTTAAGTGTTCCCTTTATTTTTTTGAGCAGTGTATATCCAATAACTTTGCAATCAGAGCATTCTTTTCAGTCTCTATAAGGAATGGAACGCATGGCGATATCATTAGGAAAGTGAGTGACCAAGAACTGGCACTCTGCCAGACCACTGACTCAAACACCTCCCATCCGGTCCCACAACACAGCATAAGTTTCATTCCACGTTCTACTGACTGTTGATATCTAGTGGAAGGCGTAGGAAGTACAAACAGATCCATGTATTACAGGGAATTGAATAGGCGATGACTTTAATATGAGCCTGCCATATGAGTTCTGTTATACTCACAGACATCATTCAAACAGTTTTAGAAACTTCAGAGTGTTTTCCATCCAATAGTAATACTATTATGCATATATTAGCATCTGGGACAGAGTAGGAGGCAGTTGGGCTATGGGCACGCAATTCATCCAAAAGTGAAAATGCTGCCCCCTATATCAAAGAAGTTAAACAACTGTGATTTCTACTGACAATTGTACAAACTATGGCATAAGGGAACGATGAGCAGATAAGAGGCAATCCGTAATCTCAATTAAGAAATTAATTGGCTACAATCTATCTGCAGTATTAAAGCTGATCTTAATTAATGAGCAAGCTAAGACCGACGTAGTCAATATAACTATTTGTTCAGCACCAGAACATGGGCCGTTCTTACAGAATTCTCCCTTACACCGAGTCAGAACCGTAGGATAAATAAAGGTGGCATATAAGCAGACAATGAAAGCTCTCACAATATTTGATGATGACATTTCTCTAAGACAGGCTGTAGGCTACATGTGCACCACCAAGTCAGAACAGTAGGCTAAGTTATGAGGGGGAAAAGGACCAAATTATTAGCGTGAGGCACATGGGCTACTAACAGCTTACTACACAACATATACATACTATTACTTTCTTAGCTACAGTATACATATCTCCCTGGAATATTACATCATTTATTCAGCAGTATACAAGAAATTTAAGGACTCACGTTATTGTGCTGTGCTCACTTGAACAGGAAGGTGGCGCAGTGGTCCTTCTTGTGGACAAATTTTGCCATCACACTTTATCAACAAAATCTGTCATTCTCTAGAAAAAGAACATGGTTGAATCATGACGTCAATGATCTTCAGGTTAGAGCTCTGGAAAGAGGCCAGAGATTCCGACTTGGAATTATGTCTTGGATGACCGTTCAAACGTATTTTCCTAGTAGGAGATTTTTCCGAGTTCCCAGTTGTCTTGAACTCACTGAAGTCTGAGATTTCCCAGTTACCGTTTTCAGTTGTTTTGATCGTAGCAGAAGTCATGCTGGATTGACAGCATGGTCAATGTATTCAACATTTTCTGGCCCATGGTGTTGCTTGTGAATGTTTATCCTTTTAAACTTGGAAAAGAGACTCTTAAACCCCTACTTGTACCATACACCCTCTCCACTGAATAGCAGGCTAGTGATTGTTTTGCAATGCTTGCAGTTAGCCACTGATTCCTTCCAAACCACTCATTGTAGAATTTGCGATTTCCAACTTGTTGTGCAATGTACACGTGTTGTATTTGACCCCTGTGACAAATACAATTTGATTTGATTTGATCAATAGTATAATAATACTATTAGCAAAAATGTTATCTTTAAATTACAATCTGTAGAAACTATGAGAATAGAATGAGAACTATGAGAATCTCCGTGGCGGAGATCTTTGTGGGCTATACTCGGTGTTGTCTCAGGATGGTAAGTTGGTGGTTGAAGATATCCCTCTAGTGGTGTGGGGGCTGTGCTTCGGCAAAGTGGTTTGGGTTATATTCTGCCTGTTTGACCCTGTCCGGGGGTATCGTCGGATGGGGCCACAGTGTCTCCTGACAACTCCTGTCTCAGCCTCCAGTATTTATGCTGCAGTAGTTTATGTGTCGGGGAGCTAGGGCCAGTCTGTTACATCTGGAGTTCTCCTGTCTTATCCGGTGTCATGTGTGAATTTAAGTATGCTCTCTCTAACTCTTTCTCGCTCTCGGGGGACCTGAGCTCTAGGACCATGCCTCAGGACTCCTGGCATGATGACTACTTGCTGTCCCCAGTGCTGCTGCTCCAGTTTCAACTGTTCTGCCTGCGGCTATGGACCTGTTCACCGGACGTGCAACCTGTCCCAGACCTGCTGTTTTCAACTCTAGAGACAGCTGGATATGTGGAGATACTCTGAAGGATCGGCTACTGAAAAGCCAACTGAAATTTACTCCTGAGGTGCTGACCTGTTGCACCCTCGACATCCATTTTGACCCTGCTGGTCACCTATGAACATTTGAACATCTTGGCCATGTTCTGTTATAATCTCCACCTGGCACAGCCAGAAGAGGACTGGCCACCCCTCATAGCCTGGTTCCTCTCTATGTTTCTTCCTAGGTTCTGGCTTTTCTAGGGAGTTTTTCCTAGCCACCGTGCTTCTACATCTGCATTGCTTGCTGTTTCGGGTTTTAGGCTGGGTTTCTGTACAGCACTTTGAGACATCAGCTGATGTAAGAAGGGCTTTATAAATACATTTGATATGTCTGGATCTGACAGTGTGCCAGCAGCCAGCATCAGCTCATGTCCTCCACGTGTTAGTTTATCAACAATGGGACTCTGATTGTGTTGGGTTGAATCACCCTTTTCGTGTCTGAGATAGAGATATTTTTTTCACTTGCAATGGTGGAAAAACAGCACATCAAAAGCAGGACATCAACTATGTCCATCACCTTATTTGTGTGGGTTTATTCCTCTTAGAAAAACCTACCAATATCACAGCAATACAAACATCTAAACTGGCTACTGTTTCACACATCATTTTGGTATCTTTGGTATCCAAAGGACTGATAGTGTGGGATTGCTAGGTTAAAATCTACTGTAGTTACAATGAATAAATAACAGGCTTAAGCAAAATAGGTCTCATTGGATTGTATTATGTAATATAAGACCAATCGGGGTATGCTTGAGTTTATTTAAAAACAAATATGCTATTCTCCACTGCGTCCTTTTTTTCAGGCAAAATAGTTTATGGGAGAAAGAGAAAGTCTGTGACATCACTTACCACAAACATACTTTACTGTTGAAAAGGTGCACTTACAGTATATCAACCTCTGGAATTACATTTACTGAAATAGATTCATTTGGATTGTTGTGTCAAAAAGGTGAGCTGGATTAAGTCATGTAGTACCTTAAAGGGCTTAAAAGGTCCAGCGGAAGAATCAACCCATGTAGAAGGGAGTCCCAGGGGTGGACATGTGATTCCCAGCAGATTCCCATCCACCATCATCTGAACACAATTCAGGAGAGCCTTAATCAATTGTTAAACTAAATGTAAACCATGTGCTACCCATTTTGGGGGGGATTGAAGCCTAAACCCAGAAAGTTAGTACAGAAACAACACAGATCAATTACAATGTAATTAACGCATGGGTTAAAACATACCTGTTTGCTTACTTATAAAAATGCAAACCATAATAATCATCCTCTCCCTCATCATCCATCCTAACTCATGCTGTCTAATCCAATGAAAAAACGTACCTGTGCCCTACTCTGTGTGCACAACGGGGTAACATAACACCACATGAAGAACTTAGATTGGTACTCCTGACACTTCTGCCATGCAATCTCAATCATCTCCTTAAGAGTCCCAACGCTACAGGAGAGGAAACATACCAGGTTGTTTAGAATGGGTGGAAGGAGGCTTCACACCGTGGATATGAAACAATCTTTCAATTTCGGATCTGAACTCAATCTAGGTACTCTGGGTAATCGAGGTAATCTGAAACTCCATTACATTGGTCCAAAATCTCAATCAACTTAACTGTAAAGGCAGTGTAATCATAGCACTCCAAATCCCAACATGAATGTACTGGAAGACAGTGTAGCTGTGCAGATGTCATTGCTGTGTTAATGAACAAAGTACTTACTTTGCAAGAAGCCCAGGGGATGCTGTGAGGACTCCAGGCTCTTCCTGTGGGCTCTGCTGAGGGATATCAGAGGAAGTAGGGAGGGGGAGATAGGCAGGAGCATTGACAATCTGAGAAGAACCAGCCTCTATTCCCCAGTTGGCCCATTGATCAGGTGGATCCTGGTAGTTCACAGGTGGAGAGATGGGCACCTCCACCACGATGGACTTCACTGGTGGAAAGATGGGCAGCTCAAACGTGATGTGCTCTACTGGTGGAGAGATGGGCAGAACAACCACGATGGGCTTCACTGGTTGAGAAATGGGCAGATCAACCTCAATGGGCTTTGCTGGTGGAGAGATGGCTAGCCCAACCACAATGGGCTTCGTTGGTGGAGAGATGGCTAGCCCAACCACGATGGGCTTCGTTGGTGGAGAGATGGCTAGCTCAAACACAATGGGCTTCGTTGGTGGAGAGATGGCTAGCCCAACTACGATGGGCTTTGTTGGTGGAGAGATGGCTAGCCCAACCACGATGGGCTTCGCTGGTGGAGAGATGGCTAGGTCAACCACGACGGGCTTCACTGTTGGAGAGACGGGCACCTCAACCACGATGGGCTCCACTGGTGGAGCTCAGCTACAATGGGCTCCACTGGAGGTGGAGGGAAGAAATCCTGGGCCCTTTGGCATCTCCTTGGTGTAGGTGAAGGGAAGTCATCCGATAGGGCGGGAGGAGGCTGAGTAGTTCTGGCCTGTGGAACTGAAGTTTCCATGTCTTTCTCTCTTTTTTTATGTCGCTGTGTCAGACCCTTCAGTGGATTATTTTTCCACTGTGGTGGAGCAAAGTGGGAAAGGTCATCAACAAATCAAATTGCATTTGTCACATGCACCGAATACAACAATTTAGAACTTACCGTGACATGCTTACTCACAATGAAGCTTTAAGAAAATAAGAATTAAAGAAAATGTTTACTAAATAAGCTAAAGTAAAAACAAAAAGCCCATATTCAGAGGGGTTGGGTTAAATGATGAAGACACATTTCAGTTGAATGCATTCAGATGTACAACTGACTAGGTATCCCCCAATTCCCTTTCCCTATAAACATGAGAATTGCTGATTGCAGTTAAAATAGGACCATGATTTACAAATTGAAAGGGATAGTTTGGAGTGAGTAGACTACCTCAAATCTCTGAAGCGAGGAGAAACGACAGGGATTATCCAGTCGCTGTACATTTCAATGACATTTCCACATTTAGATTTTGTGGCATAGAGAAAGTTAAGATATCAGACAGGGGAGGAGATATTAATAATACTCGTAGTAAAAGAGAATGTTTTGGGATTTTCACCCTCCAGACATTTTTTCCTAAAGGACTTAATGATGAAATGCCTATGTATGTTATGTTGTGAATTTGAACATGAAATATGTGTCTCTTGTAGATTATTCTACATAAGGGTGCAAATTTCAAAAAATCACAAAAGCTCTGACGAAGGCCGTGTGGCCGATACGTAAGCTTATTAAATATCGGTGATACTATCAAGAGCAGTGTGCGGTTTCCTTTTTCTTTTCTTTTGCTTGCTTTGAGGACAATAGAGTGTCACTGACACAGCCTGCTACCAAAACCTGCGGGCTCTCCTTCACTGTAGCCAACGTGAGTAAAACATTTAAACGTGTTAACCCTTGCAAGGCTGCAGACCCAGACGGGATCCCCGGCCGCGTCCTCAGAGCATGCGCAGACCAGCTGGCTGGTGTGTTTACAGACATATTCAATCAATCCTTATTCCAGTCTGCTGTTCCCACATGCTTCAAGAGGGCCACCATTGTTCCTGTTCCCAAGAAAGCTAAGGTAACATGAGCTAAATGACTACCGCCCTGTAGCACTTGCTTCCGTCATCATGAAGTGCTTCGAGAGACTAGTCAAGGATCATATCACCTCCATCATACCTGACACCCTAGACCCACTCCAATTTGCTTACCGCCCCAATAGGTCCACAGACGACACAATCGCCATCACACTGCACACTGCCCTAACCCATCTGGACAGGAGGAATAACTATGTAAGAATGCTGTTCATCGATTACAGCTCAGCATTTAACACCACAGTACCCTCCAAACTCGTCATTAAGCTCGAGACCCTGGGTCTCGACCCCGCCCTGTGCAACTGGGTCTTGGACTTCCTGACGGGCCGCCCCCAGCTGGTGAGGGTAGGTAACAACATCTCCACCCCGCTGATCCTCAACACTGGGTCCCCACAAGGGTGCGTTCTCAGCCCTCTCCTGTACTCCCTTTTCACCTACGACTGCGTGGCCATGCACGCCTCCAACTCAATCATCAAGTTTGCAGACGATACTACAGTGGTAGGCTTGATTACCAACAACGACGAGACAGCCTACAGGGAGGAGGTGAGGGCCCTCGGAGTGTGGTGTCAGGAAAATAACCTCACACTCAATGTCAACAAAACAAAGGAGATGATCGTGGACTTCAGGAAACAGCAGAGGGAGCAGCCCCCTATCTACATTGACGGGACAGTAGTGGAGAGGGTGGTAAGTTTTAAGTTCCTCGGCATACACATCACGGACAAAGTGAAAAAGTCCACCTACACAGACAGCGTGGTGAAGAAGGCGCAGCAGCGCCTATTCAACCTCAGGAGGCTGAAGAAATTCGGCTTGTCACCAAAACACTCACAAACTTTTACAGATGCGCAATCGAGAGCATCCTGTCGGGCTGTATCACCGCCTGGTACGGCAACTGCTCCGCACACAACCGTAAGGCTCTCCAGAGGGTAGTGAGGTCTGCACAACGCATCACCGGGTTCAAACGACCTGCCCTCCAGGACACCGACACCACCCGATGTCACAGGAATGCCAAAAAGATCAAGGACAACAACCACCCGAGCCACTGCCTGTTCACCCCGCTATCATCCAGAAGGTGAGGTCAGTAAAGGTACATCAAAGCGGGGACTGAAAAACAGCTTATATCTCAAGGTCATCAGACTGTTAAACAGCCATCACTAACATTGAGTGGCTGCTGCCAACATACTGACTCAACTCTAGCCACTTTAATAATGGAAAAATGTATGTAATCAATTTATCACTAGCCACTTTATATAATGCTTACCTACCCTACATTACTCATCTCATTTGTATATACTGTACACTATACCATCTACTGCATCTTGCCATCTTGTTGTAATTAAATGTATCACTAGCCACTTCAAACAATGCCACTTTATATAATGTTTTCATACTCTACATTACTCATATCATATCATATATACTGTACTCTATACCATCTACTGCATCTTGCCTATGCCGTTCGGGCATCACTCATTCATATATTTTTATGTACATATTCACATTTATTCCTTTACACTTGTGTGTATAAGGTAGTTGTTGTGAAATTGTTAGGTTATATTACTTGTTAGATATTACTGCATGGTCGGAACTAGAAGCACAAGCATTTCACGACACTCACATTAACATCTGCTAACCATGTGTATGTGACAAATAAATTTGATTTGACGTCTTGTAAGTTGAGGTGACTAAATTGCTTGGAGTAACCCTGGATTGTAAACAATCATGGTCAAACAGTCAAGTCTGTTGATAATAAAGCGTTACTCTGCCTTCTTAACAACACTATCAACAAGGCAGGTCCTACAGGCCCTAGTTTTGTCGCACCTAGAGTACTGTTCAGTAGTGTGGTCAGGTGCCACAAAGAGGGACTTGGGAAAATTACAGTTGGCTCAGAACAGGGCAGCACGGCTGTCCCTTAAAGGTACACGGAGAGCTAACATTAATGATATGCATGTCAATCTATCATGGCTCAAAGTGGAAGAGAGATTGACTTCGTCAATACTTGTTTTTGTTGAGAAGCTGAATGTACCGAGCTGTCTGTTTAAAATACTAGCACACAGCTCGGACACTCATGCATACCCCACAAGACATACCACCAAAGGTCTCTTCACAGTCCCCATGTCCAGAACAGACAATGGGAGGCGCACAGTACTACATAGAGCCATGACTACATGGAACTCTATTCCACATCAGGTATCTGATGCAAGCAGTAGAATCAGATTTAAAAGCAGGTGAAAATACACTTTATGGAACAATTGGGACTGTGAAGAAACAAACACAAAGGTACAGACACATGCATACAAGATTTTAAAAAATCTGTCTTTCTGCACTTGAGCAAGACAATTAACCCTAATTGCTCAGGGTCAACATCAATAATTGTTGATCCCCTGGCTATAGCCCCACTCTCCGAGGGTGTCTCAGGAGGATATGCAAAAACTACATTTCCATTGTACATTTCACACCTTACCCATTTATACAGGTTGCCCACTTGTACATAGAGTGAAACAGGACTACAAGGATCCCCTAATTATTTTATTATTGAGCATTAGTTTGATTAGCTAACGTAGCTACGGTGGAGGGGTCGATTTGATGCAACAAAATGAATGATTGTAGCCTTTAGAGCTCATGCCTGTTAGAAAATTAATCTGCCTTGAATTTAGTTGTGAATATGGCTGAGATAATTGAACAAAATATGTATGTTGAAGGTCAATGTTGTCAAGGTACAACGAGTTAGCTAGCCAACTAGGCAACTTGTGCCATAGCTGGCCTGCTCGGATGAGACGTGAACCCGGGAGCCTGGCTAGCTAGCTAGCAACTAACATTACAACGTCAACTAACGAAACAGATACAATTTCAATAATGTCGGATTGAATAAAATTTATAATATGGCTTAGATATGGCGGAGAACAAAAATATTGAGTGTTGTTGTTGGGATATAACGTTAGCAAAAATATTCTGTAGCTACCTGTTGCTAAAATATGAGAGTGGCTATGTTTCAGTTTTGCGTCACGGCTCGGTACATAGAATAGATACATCTCCAATGCTGTATTTCTCACAATGAACGAGACTATGATCTGTAATCACAATTGTCTTTTTCTGTTTCTCCTTCAACAAAAATGAAATATTAGCCTGTTAGTCCCCATGTAATTACTTAGCTTTTCTTCATTGCTTGCTGTAAAATATAGCAGAGAAAATATTGTTTTTAATTAAATCATCCACACCTTTCTCGAAGATTCAAACGGAAGGAATTGTTTATAATTTATCTTTCTCTGTGATTCGAGTGGCGCTGTTGACAACTTTGTGGAATTTGTGTAGGTAATTTCCAAACGTGCCTATTGGATAATGATAATAATACAAATTATTTAAAAATCTTTCTGCAAGACAACTAGCGAACTGGTCGCGGCGCCATCTGGTCACATTTTAGGGAATGGAGTTCTCAGCTGATGCCCCAAATGTCATTCAGGAATATTGAGTATTGACAGAGAAAAGAAGAGGTGAAAAAACTCACTTTAACATGTTTTGGCCAATCAAAACCTAATATAGACATGAATATCGTTGCGTCTATAATACTTTACAAACATACATTTTTGTTATGTAGTTCTCAAAATATGTAGTGAACAAACCGGTTTAATATCGGTTTACCAAACAATTAAGTGACTATCATGTATTTTAACAAATGAGAAGACAATCATATCAAAAGTAATGTGAGCATTGCATTGTGAAAAGCAATTGCTTTATATGAACATGTATTGGAATGTGAAATGTGTATTTCTAGATGAAACACTGGTTAAGATTGCTAAGTGTTACACTGTGGGGAGCATCTCAAAGCCCTGTTTATTTTTTTTTATTTCACCTTTATTTAACCAGGTAGGCTAGTTGAGAACAAGTTCTCATTTGCAACTGCGACCTGGCCAAGATAAAGCATAGCAGTGTGAACAGACAACAACACAGAGTTACACATGGAGTAAACAATAAACAAGTCAATAACATGGTAGGAAAAAGAGAATCTATATACAATGTGTGCAAAAGGCATGAGGTAGGCAATAAATCGAATAATTACAATTTAGCAGATTAACACTGGAGTGATAAATCATCAGATGATCATGTGCAAGAAGAGATACTGGTGTGCAAAAGAGCAGAAAGGTAAATAAATAAAAGCAGAATGAGGGTGAGGTAGGTAAATTGGGTGGGTAGTTTACAGATGGACTATGTACAGCTGCAGCGATCGGTTAGCTGCTCGGATAGCAGATTTTTAAAGTTGTTGAGGGAGATAAAAGTCTCCAACTTCAGAGATTTTTGCAATTCGTTCCAGTCGCAGGCAGCAGAGAACTGGAAGGAAAGGCGTCCAAATGAGGTTTTGGCTTTAGGGATGATCAGTGAGATACACCTGCTGGAGCGCGTGCTACGGGTGGGTGTAGCCATCGTGACCACTGAACTGAGATAAGGCGGCACTTTACCTAGCATAGCCTTGTAGATGACCTGGAGCCAGTGGGTCTGACGACGAACATGTAGCGAGGGCCAGCCGACTAGGGCATACAGGTCGCAGTGGTGGGTCGTATAAGGTGCTTTAGTAACAAAACGGATGGCACTGTGATAAACTGCATCCAGTTTGCTAAGTAGAGTATTGGAAGCTATTTTGTAGATGACATCGCCGAAGTCGAGGATCGGTAGGATAGTCAGTTTTACTAGGGTAAGTTTGGCGGCGTGAGTGAAGGAGGCTTTGTTCCGGAATAGAAAGCCGACTCTAGATTTGATTTTGGATTGGAGATGTTTGATATGAGTCTGGAAGGAGAGTTTGCAGTCTAGCCAGGCACCTAGGTACTTATAGATGTCCACATATTCTAGGTCGGAACCGTCCAGGGTGGTGATGCTAGTCGAGCGTGCGGGTGCAGGCAGCGAACGGTTGAAAAGCATGTATTTGGTTTTACTAGCATTTAAGAGCAGTTGGAGGCCATGGAAGGAGTGTTGTATGGCATTGAAGCTCATTTGGAGGTTAGATAGCACAGTGTCCAGGGACGGGCCGGAAGTATACAGAATGGTGTCGTCTGCGTAGAGGTGGATCAGGGAATCGCCCGCAGCAAGAGCAACATCATTGATGTATACAGAGAAAAGAGTCGGCCCGAGAATTGAACCCTGTGGTACCCCCATAGAGACTGCCAGAGGACCGGACAACATGCCCTCCGATTTGACACACTGAACTCTGTCTGCAAAGTAGTTGGTGAACCAGGCAAGGCAGTCATTAGAAAAACCGAGGCTACTGAGTCTGCCGATAAGAATATGGTGATTGACAGAGTCGAAAGCCTTGGCCAGGTCGATGAAGACGGCTGCACAGTAATGTCTTTTATCGATGGCGGTTATGATATCGTTTAGTACCTTGAGCGTGGCTGAGGTGCACCCGTGACCGGCTCGGAAACCGGATTGCACAGCGGAGAAGGTACGGTGGGATTCGAGATGGTCAGTGATCTGTTTGTTGACTTGGCTTTCGAAGACCTTAGATAGGCAGGGCAGGATGGATATCGGTCTGTAACAGTTTGGGTCCAGGGTGTCTCCCCCTTTGAAGAGGGGGATGACCGCGGCAGCTTTCCAATCTTTGGGTATCTCAGATGATATGAAGGAGAGGTTGAACAGGCTGGTAATAGGGGTGCGACAATGGCGGCGGACAGTTTCAGAAATAGGGGGTCCAGATTGTCAAGCCCAGCTGATTTGTATGGGTCCAGGTTTTCCAGCTCTTTCAGAACATCTGCTATCTGGATTTGGGTAAAGGAGAAGCTGGGGACGCTTGGGCGAGTAGCAGCGGGCCGGGCGGGGCTGCTGGCCAAGGTTGGAGTCGCCAGGTGGAAGGCATGGCCAGCCATTGAGAAATGTTTGTTGAAGTTTTCGATTATCACGGACTTATCAGTGGTGACCGTGTTATCTAGCCTCAGTGCAGTGGGCAGCTGGGAGGAGGTGCTCTTGTTCTCCATGGACTTTACAGTATCCCAGAACCTTTTGGAGTTAGAGCTACAGGATGCAAATTTCTGCTTGAAAAAGCTGGCCTTTGCTTTCCTGACTGACTGCGTGTATTGGTTCCTGACTTCCCTGAACAGTTGCATATCACGGGGGCTCTTCGATGCTATCGCAGTTCGCCACAGGATGTTTTTGTGCTGGTCGAGGGCAGTCAGGTCTGGAGTGAACCAAGGGCTATATCTGTTCTTGGTTCTGCATTTTTTGAACGGAGCATCCCTGTCATTTACTGCTGACTGAGTTTGGAAGATTTTGCTTATGGAGCCAAAAATTTGCTATTAGCATGGAATCCACATTCCAAAACATCTGTTGTACTGGTGTTTGTTGATGTCAAAAGCATCACAAATCATCACACCTTCGGGCATTGTAAGCTAAGTGTTGTTGGTATTGTTGAATATGTCTGAGATGAAAGCATGTCAATTGATTTACTCTTAAAATACAAGGTATTCATAAAATATTTGGTCTTAGCTGTACAACTGTCAAAGGTAGAGATGTTCATATTGTGATAACAATGAGAGGAACATACTAGTTGTCAGGCACATCTTGATGCCTGTCATACTGTCAAATACAGTATACTGTATGGCCTACATACTGTATGCCAACTCAGTGGCCTTGTGGTTAGTCTCTGCCCTGAAATTGGAAGGTTGGGAGTTTGATCCCTGGCTGAGTCATACCAAAGACTCAGCATTAAGGAGATAGAACGGGGGTAAGACCCTGCGATAAGACTAGTGTCCTGTCCACGAGGTGTACTTGTACATCAAACTGCCTAACATTACAGAAACAGGAGATAGGCTGCTCCTATGAGCCATTATATAATGTATAGAATAACTTTTGGCATCTGAACTAATCTGTGAAAGATTCTATTTAGGCAAGGATGTGCTTAGCTCAGAGAAACTAAACGGGTATTTACTGGTTTACCAGCTGTACAATTGGGTTATTTTGCACTTAAAAAAGTGTTTATATTGACTTTATATTGTCTTTTTATTGCCGAAGGCTAGCTGTAATAAAACATTTACATTTCATATGTGCCAGCCCATAATAGACAGTACTGGAGGTGTTGCTAAGTGCAGGGTAACTCAATATACAGTGATATCTCTTGCCTGGCAGGCATAAAAAATAAATGACAGTTGAGACATCGCCTTCAGTTTTGAGACTAATTTCGTCTTAAATATGAAGAAGAGAAGAAAACAAATATTGAAGTTGTCGTGGCGATTCAATTTAAACAAGTGTCCCTCCCACAACCCATCTCCTTTCCTCCTTTCCTCCCTCCAATTCCTCCTCCCTGCCTCCCTCCCACATTTTCTTTCTATAACAAATAGCTAATATTTGGGAGGGAGTTGAGCCAAGCTTCACTCATTCGGTCTACTGGGGACGGATGGACAGATGTGCTCTCCAGGACACAGATTTCTATCCCATACGTCCCTTTGAGATCTCATTGTCTTTGCTGCGCTATTGTAACATCATCACCTACTGTATATAGGCCCACTGTGTTTATTTGAAGTTTAAACATGGAGGCTCTTTTTCCATCACAATTACTGTCACTTATCCCCTTTTGACCATCAATGTTTTTGGTGTCAACGATTGCATTTCTGGTAATGGAGGAAGGGAGTTTCTTATTGCATAAATAAAAATACAGAGAAAAAAAGATTACATTTCTTCGTCTGACAATGTGGGGATAGATCCTACGCTCAACACTCACTGTAGAAAACATTCCAATCAATTACTGTGTATGCTGCTTGGATATTGAATATGTCCCCAAAAATATTCGCTCAAGTGAAGACTTAACAAAATGGATGTCATTGTGAGGAGTGGTTTATCTTAATGTTGAATAAATGCAGTCTTGCAGTGTGATTACATTGCTACACAGCTTTCCCACTAAAATCTGCAAGTCAGTCAGAGTGCTATCCAAGAGACGGTGTCTGATACCCCTATTTTTTTCTTCACCATTTTCTCTCCCTTCTTTTCATCTCCTCTGTTTAGCTGCTGTCTCAAATACAGTGGCCATCTGTCATTTTGGATGACTGCCCTACGACAGACACAAGGATAGTGAGAGCTGGAGAGCAATACACAACTATACACATTTCACGTCTATGGTAGATGCAATGTGTGTTCCAGCCTAAACCTGCTGTGAAAAGAATCACAAATCATCAAACTGGGTACTCCATTTACATTTTACCGTACCCCGTATTTGGCTCCTCCAACACCATTAAAATAAGCATATGTAGCTAGACCTAAACATTCCACATGATTGCCTATTAACGTTACCATACTGTGGTTTTCCATATCCAGTAACTGCACGGCATACCTATAGTACAGCCCCACATGTTCCAGCATTTAGCATGGAATGACTGGCTTGATTGAGCAAGATGGGGTGATACTGCAGGGTTGGGAAAGCCATTCCATTTCACTGAAGAAGATCCACATGAATGTTCAAAAGTTGAAAGAGGATCCCTTTTCTCTTGTTCCTTCTTTTGTCTTGTTTTGTCAGCTACAGTAACTATCGACATGGTGATCTGTGTTAATGATGAAGTGGCCAGCAACACTTGAATGACAGACTAATTTAGTAATAACTACAGTATTTATAAACTCCAACGGCACTGAGAGTGTGTGTCTATATAGTACATTAGCACTGAAAAAGCATGGTGTAACTATCCGTTCTGTTGACTCTGATTAGTAGATCCACTGGGCAGCAGTTTAGCACTGAATTACAATGTACGGCCGCATAATACATCGAGCTGTTATCATGGTAACAGGGTCAAAGCAAATAATTGTCTGTCTTTTTTTACAAATGATTTCTGTTGAAACTGTTTTATTCGTTAAACGTTTGAATAATATTGAACAGGTATTAAATATCTTCATCATAAACACATCTGTCCAGAATCCTGAAATATGATCGTAAAGAGGCAAATTATATAGATGATGTGGTAATGAGAGCTTCTCAGAGCCTCTGAAAGACCAACCAGATAGCAGAGCTCCAGAGATTTGAAGAGGTTCAATTGAATATAATGTTTAAAAAGAAATGTGTGCTCACCATGAAGTTTTGAGTTAAAGGTAGATTCAGTGTGCACGTGTGTGCATGCGCGAGAGATAGAGAGAGAGAAAAAGAGAAAAAGTCAGAGAAAGAGAGAGAGAGAGAGTGTGAATGCTGTAAGGCTGGATGTGACTTTATATTCTATCCAGGGGCAGAGGAGTGATTAGAACACTTAATTACGATTGATGCAAACGTCAGCGTTTGAGCTAGCCATTTTGCAAAAACACAGTCTACAATGTTCTGTCCTCAATGTGAACGTTTATTTTTGGATGCAATGTTCAGACATTCACAGAACTAGGAACAGCATGACACAATTCTCATCCAAATAAGAAAATGTAGACTACATTAGTCCTAAAGTTAACTGAGTAAAGAGTGAGCTAACACAAGCGGTCATATTTAGCCAACTCTTGCTCGATAGAAACCGTAATATGAATGAGCTAATGCCAATTATTATTTACAATTCATCAATCACGGGTGAGCTGACCATTTTTTTATTTAACCTTTATTTAACTAGGCAAGTCAGTTAAGAACAAATTGTCACGTTCCTGACCTTATTTCCTTTGTTCAGTCTTGTTTAGTTGGTCAGGACGTGAGCTGGGTGGGCATTCTATGTTATGTGTTTCTATGTTTGGTTTAGGGTTGTCTAACTAGCCTGATATGGTTCTCAATCAGAGGCAGGTGTTTTACGTTGTCTCTAATTGGGAACCATATTTAGGTAGGCTGTTCTCACTGTTTGTTTGTGGGTGATTGTTCCTGTTCATTGCGTTCTTCGTTGTCTGTATGTTCACATGTTCAGGTCTGTAGCGTCGTTAGTTTCATTTTCTGTTTATTGTTTTGTTCGTGTTAAGTGTTTCCAATAAATATGGAAACGTACCATGCTGCGCTTTGGTCCTCCTCTCTTCCACCTAACGACGAGCGTTACACAAATGCTTACTTACAATGACGGACTATATTGAGTAAAACACTTTCTTAACCTCACTAGGGTATGTGGGACGGTCCCACCTCGTCAACAGCCAGTGAAACTGCAGGACACCACATTCAAAACAACAGAAATCCCATAATTTAAATTCCTCAAACAGACAAGTATTTTACACAATTTTAAAGATACACTTGTTGTAAATCCAGCCAACGTGTCCGATTTCAAAAAGGTTTTACGAGGAAAGCACACCAAACGATTATGTTAGGTTACGAGTCACAGAAAAAGATATCCATTTTTACAGTCAAAGAGAGGAGTAACAAAAAGCAGAAATAGAGATAAAATGAATCACTAACCTTTGATGATCTTCATCAGATGACACTCATAGGACTTCATGTTATACAATACTGTAACAGTCCTGACCTGTTTTATGTTGTTTTTATGTGTTTATGGTCAGGGCATGTGTTTTGGGTGGGCAGTCTATGTTATTCGTTTCTATGTTGGTTTTGGTTTGCCTGGTATGGCTCTTGATTAGAGGCAGGTGGTTTGCATTTTCCTCTAATCAAGAGTCATATTTAGGTAGGGCATTCACACTGTTTGTTTGTGGGTGGTTGTCTCCTGTGTCTGTGTCTATGTTTGCACCATACGGGACTGTATACGGTTTGTTCATTTCATGTAGTCTGTTCCTGTTCATTTCGTTCTTCACGTTGTATGTAAGTTCGTAGTTCAGGTCTGTCTACTTTCGTTTTGTTATTTTGTATCATTTTCAAGTATAGTTCGTTTTGTCTTGTTAAATAAATTCATCATGTCATTTCAACGCGCTGCACCTTGGTTCAATCCCTGCTCCTCCTCTTCGGATGAAGAGGAGGAGGACCGTCATTACAAATACATGTATGTTTTGTTCGGTAAAGTTAATATTTATATCCAAAAATCTGAGTTTAGGCGGGACGCTACTGTCTCACTTGGCAAAAAGCCTGAGAAAATGCAGAGCGCCATATTCAAATTAATTACTATAAAAATCTAACTTTCATTAAATCACACATGAAAGATACCAAATTAAAGCTACACTGGTTGTGAATCAAGCCAACATGTCAGAATTCAAATAGGCTTTTCGGCGAAAGCAAACGATGCTATTATCTGAGGATAGCACAATTGTAAACAAAGAGAGATAAGCATATTTCAACCCTGCAGGCGCGACACAAAACGCAGAAATAAAAATATAATCAATTCCTTACCTTTGATGAGCTTCTGTTGTTGGCACTCCAATATGTCACATAAACATCACCAATGGTCCTTTTGTTCGATTAATTCCGTCGATATATATCCAAAATGTCAATTTATTTGGCGCGTTTGATCCAGAAAAACACCGGTTCCAACTTGTGAAACGTGACTACAAAATATCTCAAAGGTTACCTGTAAACTTTGGCAAAAAATGTCAAACTACTTTTGTAATACAACATTAGGTATTTTTTAACGTAAATAATCGATAAAATTGAAGACAGGATGATCTGTGTTCAATACAGGATTAAAACCAACTGTAGCTAGCTTTCTGGTCACACGCTTCTAACAGGATACTTCAAGTGACTCTCCTTCAAAATGGCCGTACTTCTTCATTACACAAAGGAATAAACTCAACCAATTTCTAAAGACTTGACATCCAGTGGAAGCGGTAGGAACTACAAGAAAGTCCATTAGAAATCTGGATTCCCAATGGAAAGTCATTGAAAGAGAGTGACCTAAAAAAAAACATCCGAATGGTTTGTCCTCGGGGTTTCACCTGCTAAATAAGTTCTGTTATACTCACAGACATGATTCAAACAGTTTTAGAAACTTCAGAGTGTTTTCTATCCAAATCTACTAATAATATGAATATCTTATCTTCTGGGGATGAGTAGCTGGCAGTTTAATTTGGGCATGCTTTTCATCCAAAATTCCGAATACTGCCCCCTACCCTAGAGAAGTTAAAATTTGGTTTGGGCGGTCCACGTCGTCTTTGGTCAGACGGGAATTCCCCCTTAAGGTTTCCCACTAGGGAATGCAGCACCGGTGTCTTCCTCGCAGACCTTCACTGGGATGCTCCACAGGTGGAATCACTGATCCTGTTCATTGACACCAAATTGTCATGGAAATTCTTACGCAGGAAAATTCAAAGTCAATCTTAAATGAATCATTGTTTAGTGGTCAGAGAGCTGGAAAGGTTCCAACCAACTCAATGCACCATAGTACATATGTCAATCAAGAGCTCTCTTTGGGCAGTCCCAGCATTTGTCTTTTATATGGCTGTACACAGACAAGTTATATTTGCATGATTTAGCATAATTAATTAATCATTACCATTATGTTTCATTCATGTGACCGACCAATACTGGTTCATAACATGTGGCAGACCAATACCTCACGAGGCTTCTTCTCTCTAAGCTGAGACCTTGAAACTGAGATATTTTTAGTTCGTTCTCAAAACAAGGTCTGGGAGTAATGCCAAATTGTTCGGGCATACTGCCAAATTGCAGCTACTGATAGTGAGGATTTGTTCAGTCAGGCACTTGCATATACACATAAATTGATTTATAGACAGCACCTTTACAGAACTCAGAAATTAGTTATAATGTCACGACTCCGACCGAGGCAGGCTCTCCTTCCCGTTCGGGTGGCGCTCGGCGGTCGTCGTCACCGGCCTATTAGCTGCCACCGATCCTTTTCTCCCCCTCCTTATGTGTTTATTGGTTACACCTGTTTTGTATTAGGTTTGTAATTAGTTGGGCTTATCAGTCAGCCGGCCCGCCCGTTTCTTTGTGCGCGATTGTTAGTTGGTAAGAGTGGTGTTTGTTTTCGATATACGTTGTATCTGGACTTTTTTCGTCCCCCCCCCCCCCCCCCCGTGTCTGGGGTTGTTTTATGACAACATCCAGTGTATAGAAGGGTAGCCTAGTTTCTCAGTGTTCATTAAAGAACATTTTTTATTGCACCTGCTGTTTCCTGCACTTGACTTCACACTCCGACACCCAGTCCTTACATATAAGAAAAGCACAAACTTTAAAATTCCCATTACAATGTCCACCATTGTTCCTGTATCCAAGAAAGCAAAGGTAACTGAACTAAATTACTATCGCCCCGTAGCACTCACTTCTGTCATCATGAAATGCTTTGAGAGGCTAGTTATGGATTATATCACCTCTACCTTACCTGACACACTAAGACCCACTTCAATTTGACTCTGCCACAATAGATCCACAGACGATGCAATATCCATTGCACTGCCCACTGCCATATCCTATCTGGACAAGATGAATATCTATGTAAGAATGATGTTCATTGACTATAGCGCAGCCTTCAACACCATAGTACCCTCCAAGCTCATCATTAAGCTCAGAGCCCTGGGTCTGGGTCAACTGGGTTCTGGACTTCATGACGGGCCACCACCAGGTGGTGAAGGTAGGAAACAACACATCCACTTCGTTGATGCTCAACACAGGGGCAACACAAGTGTGCGTTCTCAGCTCCCTTCTGTACTCCCAGTTCACCCATCGACTGCGTGCCCACGCACCCCTCCAACTCAATCAAGTTTGCATACAACACAACAGTTGTCGGCCTGATTACCAACAATGACGAGACAGCCTACAGGGAGGAGGTGAGGATCCTGGGAGTGTGTTGCCAGGAAAATAACCTCTCGCTCAACGTCAACAAAACAATGGAGCTGATTGTGGACTTCAGGAAACAGAGGAGGGAGCACCCACCTATCCACATTGACGGGACCTCAAGTTAGAAAGCTTCAAGTTCCACAGAGTCCACATCACTGACAAACTGAAATGGTCCACCCACACAGACAGGCGCCTCAGGAGGCTGAAGAAGTTTGGCTTGGCACCTAAAACCCTCACAAACTTTTACACATTCACAAATGAGAGTATCCTGTCTGGCTGTATCACCACCTGGTACGGCAACTGCACCGCCCGCAACCGCAGGGCAAGCTAGCATCACCGGGGGCAAACTACCTGCCCTCCTGGACACCTACAGCACCCGACGTCACAGGAAGGCCAAAAAGATCGTCAAAGACAACAACCACCCGAGCCACTGCCTGTTCACCCCGCTATCATTCAAAAAGCAAGATCAGTACAGGTGCATCAAAGTTGGGAACGAGAGACTGAAAAACAGCTTCTATCTCAAGGCCATCAGACTGTTAAACAGCCATCACTAACACATTAAAGGCTGCTTCCCTATATACATAGACTTGAAATCACTGATCACTTTCATAATGGGACACTAGTCACTTTAATAATGTTTACATATTTTGCATTACTCATCTCATATGTATATACTGTATTCTATTCTACTGTATCTTAGTAAGGCCTCTCTGACATTGCTCGTCCAAATATTTATATATTCTTAAATTCTGTTCCTTTACTTTAGATTGGTGTGTATTGTGTGTATTGTTGTGAAATTGTTAGATATTACTTGTTAGATAATACTGCACTGTTGGAGCTAAAAACCCAAGCATTTCGCTACACCCACAATAACAATAACCCGCTAAACACGTGTATGTAACCAATAAAATTTGATTTGATGAGTGTGTGTGTGTGTGTGTGTGTGTGTGTGTGTGTGTGTGTGTGTGTGTGTGCGTGCGTGCGTGCGTGCATGCGTGCGTGCGTGCATGCGTGGTGAGCAGAGCTGGGGAACTTGTCCACCCCCCTGAGTGGAACTGGGATCTGGGCAGCATTCAGTGTTCAGTGAGTGATTTAGGCACTGAACATTTTGCAGAGTGAGTGGATGAGGATGGAAGCCAAGGTTAAGAGCCCAGAGTTCTGACTGGGAAAATGTTTCACAAGCTCTGGGACCTCGAGCCTCCCTCCCGCCAGCTTTTGCTCTTTGAAAACATTTTTGTTTGTGGTGATGCAGCCTCTGCTGCTGCCGATTGAACTCTGTTTAGATCTTTCCTCCTCAATTTCTCCGTATTGTTTCCTTAAGCATTGACATTGAAATGGACCATTCTACCCACCATAATTAATTCCCAGTTTAAGAACCTTACCTAACGTGAAATATGTCTCACGCAATGTAAAATCTTACATAGCATGACATTCACCACAGGTAGAATGACATCTACACTAAAGTACTAGTATGAATGGTCAAATTAAGTTCTATGATAGTTCTATGATATTGTATCCATCAATTCATTATCAAGTCCACAATGTATGATCTTCATCACCAAAACAAGACAGAGGTTTGCAGGCAAAGAGGAATAATAGCCCTGGTAGTCAACACAAATTCGGCAGTTGGTCAGCAGTGCCCCCTGGAGACCTGTATAAGCATGTTTCTCATATGTTTTTCTAAACCACCTCATATGAGAGCATTTACATGAAACAAATATCACAAACAGCTTAAACCACATAAAAAATACTACCATTTACTATAGAATACTATAGTACTATTCTGTAGTATACTGTAGAATACTATACTCCACACTGTAATACCCCTCATCGAGTAGTGCTAACTAAGGCATTGTGCTAGTTGTGCTAACTATAGCTAACTACTACACATTGAATTGATATGCTACTAAATAATTTGCATATGCCCTGCCCATTCCCCTCCCCCATATCCCGATTAGTGCCATCCATGAGTGACAAACCTACATGCCAAGTATAGACTATATACTTAGTGTACTAAACATTTAGAACACCTTCCTAATTACACCCCTCATGTTTTTGTCCTCAAAACAGCCTCAATTCATCAGGGCATGGACTCTACAAGGTCTTGAAAGCCCATGTTGACTTCAATGCTTCCCAAAGTTGTATCACGTTGGTTGGATGTCCTTTGAGTGGTGGACCACTCTTTATCCACATGGGAAACTGTTGTGCATGAAATACCCTGCAGCACTGCAGTTCTTAACATAAACCGGTGCTCCTGGTAGCTACTACCATACCCTGTTCAAAGGCACTTAAATCTTGTGTCTTGCCCATTCACCATTTATATTTATTTAACATTTATTTAACTAGGCAAGTCAGTTAAGAACAAATTCTTCTTTATAATGACGGCCTACCGGGGAACAGTGGGTTAACTGCCTTGCTCAGGGGCAGAATGACAGATTTGACCCTGTCAGCTCGGGGATTCGATCCAGCAACCTTTCGGTTACTGGACCAATGCTCTAACCACCAGGTTACCTGCCACGCCTTTGAATGTCTCACATACACAATACATGTCTCAATTGTATTAAGTCTTAAAAATCCTAATTAATTCTGTCTCTCCCTTTCATTTGCACTGATTGAAGGGAATTTAACAAGTGACATCAAAAAGAGATCATAACTTTCACCTGGTCAGTCTATTTCATGAAAAGCGCATGTTTTGTACACTCAGTGGGAACACCTCTTTCAGTGACATAGACTGAGCAGGTGAATCCAGGTGAAAGCTATAATCCCTTATTAATGTCACTTGTTAAATCAACTTCAATCAGTGTAGATTAATGGGAGGAGACAGGTTAAAGAACGATGCTTAAAGTTTTGTAAAGTCAGTGTATATTGTGTTCCCTACAGGTTATAGAAAAGAGCAGAAGGTCTGAAACTAGCCATTCAGACCCCAGTCCTACTTACTTACAGGTTATGGGCAATTTGCTGGTTTAGTATTTGTCCAGTAGGGTTCCTCAAGGAGAAAGCTTGAAAAAGATAATAAAACAAAAGATCATGAAACAAAAACACTAGTAAATACTACAGTATACTGCAGTGATCTCTACAACATTACTACAGTAAATACTACAGTATACTACAGTAATGTCCGCAAAACACTACAGTAAATACTACAGTATACTACAATTTCAACAAAACTAATATAGCTTATACTACAGTATGCAACATTTATATCCACAAAAACACTACAGTGCAAAAATACTGTGTGAAAATACTACAGTGAACACTATAGTATATAAATATAGTAATGCTACTACAGTATAGTATTTTTTATGTGGTCAATCACACAGATACGTGAATAACCTTCTTCAACAAGTTCAACTGTGGAATGGCAAGAAGGAAGTGCAAGACAGTAGCCTGCACTGTTAAAAACTGAACAACAGTTGGCAGCAGTGTGTTTATCACTTCACAATGTCTTACTCGAGTCAGACTCGAGTCACAAATATGATGACTTGCAACTCGACTTTGACTTTAACACCAGTGACTCGTGACTTGACTTGGACTTGAGCCTTATGACCCGACCTGACTTGATACCCTCCCCAAGCCCAAATATTTAAAATGATGCTATTAAAAAAAGTGTGCAGCGCATCAACTCTTAATTTAACAGATTACAGCTTGAATCGAACAGCAGCCAATCAAATTGTGCCAGCTGAGAAAAAGTTGTGCGTGGCAGTGCAAAGGAACGTCTGCGGGTGAATTCAGATGGAGCCCTTGGAAAGATGATACCCAAAGTTATTCTTTTCGGATATACAGACTACACTGTATCAACAAAAAACAGATTGCAACTTGCAAAACATGCAGGAAGAAAATTACTGCCGGAGGCGCAACAATTTCCAACTTTGTTTGATATTTGAAGCTGCACAAAGAACGTTAAGTCGTGGCTAATATAGCCCACAGCTATATATTTGATTACTTTACTGGTGTATCATGTAGGCTAACGTAACGTTAAATCAATGAGCCTCCACACAGTCAGTCAGTGCGGGAACTGATCATTGCACCCAAGACTGAGCTACAACCGACTAGGCAGTTAGTAGCCTAAATCCTGCCTGATGTTACTGCTGTTCCTAAAACCATTGACATAGTTAGCCTATTGTAACCACACAAAGAGAGAGAGTGTGTGTGTGTGTGTTAAGGTTGGGCGATTGTGTACAAGCCTACATCAACCGATTGCACCCCATAGTAATCCTCGATAGTCAATCACTATTTGAGGGTGGGGGGTCTTTCTCGTAGCTACCCATGTATTTCCATGGAAATAGAACGTTTATTTGGAAAGTAATAAATATATAGATATTTTTAAAAGCATTCATGATTTGCGTAAATGTAATATACTAACTATTACTCTTGTTAAAAATATGAAATGGTATTACATTTGGTGAAGAGCACATTATGACTTGTTAAGGACTCGAAACTCAAAGTTTAGGACTTGAGACTTGACTTGATACTTGACAGTCTTGACTTGGGACTTGACTGAGAACTTAAGTGCTAAGACTTGAGACTTACTTGTGACTTGTAAAACAATGACTTAGTCACACCTCTGCTTTCTCATACTTCTTCATGTTTTGGAGACATTTTCTACCAGTGCTGATAAGAGCCAAGGTTCAGATAGTCACTCAGATGGTCACCAGAGGTGGAAAAAGTACCCAATTGTCGTACTTGAGTAAAAGTAAAGACATCCTAATAGAACATTGCTCAAGTAAATGTGAAAGAAATCCAGTAAATTACTACTCGAGTAACAGTCTAAAGGTATTTGGTTTTAAATATGCTTAAGTAGCAAAAGTACATGCAATTGCTAAAATATACTTAATGCATGTGAGACAGGTTCCATGTACAACAAGACAGGCAGAGATGGAGAACAATAACACAGAACGGATGAATTACCTCTGGTTATGGTCACTTTTGCCAGCAATAAAGCGTCCACGTGTCACGCCCTGGCCTTAGTATTCTTTGTTTTCTTAATTATTTTAGTTAGGTCAGGGTGTGACATGGGGAATGTATGTGTTTTTTGTTACGTGTGTGTATTTTGGGTGTTTGGCAAGTGTTCTCTCTGCGCCCTGGATGTTCGGGCTTATTCAGTTTTTGTTAAGAAAAAATATAAGGAATATTTTTCCCAAGCGGCTCTCTCTCTCTGCGTCTGGTTCTTTCGCCAACCTAGTCCCGCGTGACAGAATTCCCCACCAAACCCGAATCAAGCAGCGTGACAAGCAGCAACAGGAGCAAGGCATCAAGGATTCATGGACATGGGAGGAGATATTAGATGGAAAGGGACCTTGGGCTCAACCGGGAGAATATCGCCTCCCTCGTGAAGAGCTGGAGGCAGCGAAAGCCGAGAGGAGGCGATATGAGGAGGCAGCACGGAGGCAAGGCTGGAAGCCCGCAAGTACTACCCAAAAATTTATTGGGGGGGGGGGGGGGGTGGCTAAGAGGTAGTGGGCCGAGGGCTGGTAGGAGACCTGCGCCCACTTCCCAGGCTAACCGTGGAGAGCGGGAGTACGGGCGGAAACCGTGTTACGCAGTAGAGCGCACGGTGTCTCCTGTACGTGTTCATAGCCCGGTGCAGGTTATTCCACCTCCCCGCACTGGTAGGGCTAAATTGGGCATTGAGCCAGGTGCCATGAAGCCGGCTCAACGCGTCTGGTCTCCAGTGCGTCTCCTCGGGCCGGCTTACATGGCACCAGCCTTACGCATGGTGTCCCCGGTGCGCCTACATAGCCCGGTGCGGGTTATTCCACCTCCCCGCACTGGGCGGGCGACAGGGAGTATTCAATCAGGTAAGGTTGGGCAGGCTCGGTGTTCAAGGGAACCAGTAGCCTGCACGGTCCGGTATTTCCGGCGCCACCTCCCCGCCCCAGTCCAGTACCACCAGTGCCTCCTCCACGCACTAACCCTATGGTGCGTGTCTCCAGCCCTTTACCACCAGTGCCTAAACCACGCACCAAGCCTCCTGTGTGTCCCCAGAGTCCTGTGCGTCCTGTTGCTGCTCCCCGCACTAGCCCTGTGATGCGTGTCCCCAGCCCGGTACCACCAGTTCCGGCACCACGCACTAGGCCTAATGTGCGTCTCCAGGGTCCAGTATGCCTTGTTCCTTCTCCCCGCACTAGCCCTGAGATGCGTGTCCCCAGCCCGGTACCACCAGTTCCGGCACCACGCACCAGGCCTACAGTGCGCCTCAGCCGGCCAGAGTCTGCCGTCTGCACAGCGGTGCCTGAACTGCCCGTCTGCCAAGAGCCATCTGAGCCACCCGTCTGCCAAGCGCCATCTGAGCCATCAGTCTACCCAGCTCCATCTGAGCCATCCGTCTGCCCAGCGCCATCTGAGCCATCCGTCTCCCCAGTGCCGTCTGAGCCATCCGTCTGCCCAGTGCCATCTGAGCCATCCATCTGCCCAGTGCCGTCTGAGCCATCCGTCTGTCCCGAGCCATTAGAGCCGCCCGTCTGTCCCGAGCCGTCAGAGCCGTTAGTCAGTCAGGAGCCGCTAGAGCCATTCGTCAGTCAGGATCTGCCAGAGCCGCCAACCAGACAGGATCTGCCTGAGCCGCCAACCAGACAGGATCTGCCAGAGCCGTCAGCGAGCCATGAGCGTCCAGAGCCGTCAGCCAGCCATGAGCGTCCAGAGCCGTCAGCCAGCCATGAGCGTCCAGAGCCGTCAGCCAGCCATGAGCGTCCAGAGCCGTCAGCCAGCCATGAGCGTCCAGAGCCGTCAGCCAGTCATGAGCTGCCCCTCAGCCCAGAGCGGCCATTTATCCAGAACTGCCTCTCAGTCCAGAGCTGTCTCTCTGTCCGGAGCTGCCCTTCAGTCCGGAGTTGCCCCTCTATCCTGAGCTACCTCTCTATCTTGACCTACCTCTCTGTCTTGAGCTATCTCTCTGTTCTGCGCTACCTTATCCTGGTGCTGCCCCTTATTTTGAAGTTACCTATTAAATTAAGTAGGTGTAATAGGAGGGTGGTCATTTTAAGGAGAGACGTAAACTGGGATTGACTATGGTGGGGTGGGGACCTCGCCCAGAGCCTGAGCCACCACCGTGGTCAGACGCCCACCCAGACCCTCCCCTAGACTTTTGGTGGTGCGTTCGGAGTACGCACCTTGAGGGGGGGTTATGTCACGTTCCTGACCGGTTTTCTGTTATTTTGTATGTGTTTGACGGTCAGGGCGTGAGTTTGGGTGGGTAGTCTATGTTATGTGTTTCTATGTTTGTTTAAGGGTGACCTGATATGGCTCTCAATTAGAGGCAGGTGGTTTTCATTTCCTCTGATTGAGAGTCATATTAAGGTAGGTGTTTTCACACTGTTTGTTGTGGGTGGTTGTCTCCTGTGTCAGTGTTTGTCGCGCCACACGGGACTGTCTCGGTTATGTAGTCTGTTCCTGTTCGTGAGTTCTTCGTGTATTTATGTAAGTTCCATGTCCAGGTCTGTCTACTCCGTTTTGTTATTTTGTTAATTACTCAAGTGTATTTCGTTTCGTGTTTTTTCGTCTTTACTTTAATAAATATCATGTCTTGTCACAACGCTGCGTTTTGGTCGAAAAAGCCGTTACAATGTCAGTGATTCTCTCGTTAACACAGGTGTGAGTGTTGACGAGGACAAGGCTGGAGATAACGCTGTCATGCTGATTGAGTTCGAATAACAGACTGGAAGCTTCAAAAGGAGGTTGGTGCTTGGAATCATTGTTCTTCCTCTGTCAGCCATGGTTATCTGCAAAATAATCAATTTCTATATAAATTAAACTTGTTTTATACATTCGTGATGAATTTAATAACGACTATATATTTCAATGGAAATGTGATATCCCATTGGAAAAAATAGTTATAAACCTCTTTACTATTTAATTGCAATTACTTCCTTCTTTACATGATGGGTCATGTGACTTGGATACCATCATCAGGTACTAGCCAAGTACCCCCTGTACATAGTCTTGCAATTGTTATTTTACTGCTGCTCTTTAATTACTTGTTCCATTTATTTCTTATTCCTATTTGTCATTTTTTAAACTGCCTTGTTGGTTAGGGGCTTGTAAGTAAGCATTTCACTGTTGTATTCGGCGCCTATGAAAAATACAATTTGATTTGAAGTAGCCTAGGGTGTGCCTAAATTCAATCTGGAGTGCCAGAGTGCGCTCAGTGTGTGCTCTGGGCATTAGTAAATTCAGAGCATTGTCAGATTGTCCGTTTTGTAAATTCAGAGTGTTTTGTTCTCAGAGCATTCAGAGTGCACACTGGACGCTTTGACCAAGGAGTAGGGTCTATCAGAGTGTTCTGACCACACAACGGCAGTCAAGCACCCAAGCTAACTGGCCAACGGTGGCTGGCTTGCTAGCTAATTCCAGACCCAAATGAGAGCACACCACTCTGACCATTTTACTCTCCCTAGCAGAGCTGATTAGGCTGTTTTCATGTTATCCAGAGCGTTGGTGACTGTAACTGTGCAGCTGACAACAATTTAATTATGCTTTTTTGCTGATGTTTACAGACCGGCCATTTTCAACAGGTGTTGATCATTCATAAATTCATCAGTTATTCTGCGTTCTGGCACACTCCGACAAGAGTGCTCTGAAATCGGAGTAGATAGCCAGAGTGGATTTACAAACACACCCCTAGTCATTCAACAAATCAAGTCTATCACCATCCGTTTCAAAATACTCCAAAATTATAACCCAATTTATGGCATAGCAAGAGGGTTATCAGACCTCATTTGTCAAGTTTTTTAAATGTTTTTTTATGGTAAGACCTAGCTAGCCGCCAATGCAGCTGGAGAACGTGCATGCATCCCACGTTTTTTTTTCCCCCACCAAGATGTACATGCTGAAATCGCCACTGCCTATATCTATTTCCTCCAATACTGCCACCATGCACTCCTTAATTATGCCTATCTCCTTTTCGTGTCAGACTTGGGCCTCATGTCTAAAATGTAAAATCTACTTCTGAAAGTGCCATGCTTAGATTCATAATGACATCTCAGATGGAATTATTTGCAAACAGAGACAGTTTCATTGCAAACAAGACACAATGGTTTGGCATTACGGTACAATTAATACGGTACGATTAATATCTTTTAGAGTAGGTAGGTCTATAGACATGGGTAATTATACCACTGTAATCCGATCAAAATTATTACATTGCAAATTCATTAATTAGCTCGCTAACCACGTGTTAAATGTGTCGTGTAGTCTACATTGTGTACGGTTCTGAATTGGGCAACTATAGGCTATTTGTTAATAGGCAAATTCTGTTCAGCCTGCCAGCTAGCTAGCTACAAGCTCAGGAACAAACTGGCTGGAGGCAAAACCTAGTTTCCAACACCATTGCATAGGCTATTGTGGGGAGGCATGTAGCATAGTGGTTAGAGAGTTGGGCCAGTAATCGAAAAGTTGCTGGATCAAATCTCTGAGCTGACAAGGTAAAAATCTGTTGTTCTACCCCTTGTCAAGGCAGTTAACCAACTGTTCCCAGGTAGGCCGTCATTGTAAAATAAGAATTTGTTCTCAACTGACTTGCTTAGTTAAATGTAAATTCAATCATCCTTTAAATGTGTGTGTGGCTTAGAACTTAACTTGAAGAGTTCATGGTTGTCTTGGCGAAGTGAAATTTTATTGTTGCTTTAGTGTGCTTTGAAGAGGAAAAACAATACAATGTAGCCAAATGTAGCTTGCAAACGGCACAGATGTGAGATATTTATTTAACTATATAGCACTGGTCCTCTTACATTTTTATTCCAGGTTGCATATCACAGTATTTAAGCGCATTAAAAAAACCGTCAGTATTTGGTGTGACCACCATTTGCCTCATGCAGTGCGACACATCTCCTTTGCCTAGATGCTGTTGATTGTGGCCTGTGGAATGTTGTCCCACTCCTCTTCAATAGCTCTGCGATGTTGCTGGATATTGGCGGGAACTGAAACAAGCTGTCGTACACGTCAATCCAGAGCATCCCAAACATGCTCAATGGGTGACATGTCTGGTGAGTATGCAGGCCATGGAAGAGCTCGTACATTTTCAGCTTCCAGGAATTGTGTACAGATTCCTGTGACATGGGGCCATGCATTATCATGGTGAAACATGAGGTGATGGCGGCAGATGAACGGCACTACAATGGGCCTCAGGATCTTGTCACGGTATCTCTGTGCATTCAAATTGCTTACTACATGATTCCATATGTGCTATTTCATAGTTTTGATGTCTTCACTATTATTCTACAATTTGGAAAATAGTAACTAAAAAGAAAAACCTTTGAATGAGTAGGTATGACCAAACTTTTGACTGGTACTGTAATATGAATAGCAGTTTGACTGAATACAATTTACAGTGTAACACAGTCAATATTCAAGTCCACTTGAATGATACACTACTTTTTAAGTACACTGGTTCTTAACCGTTCAAATCTCACGAATAATATCTCATATCTCATCATATCTCTTCGTATTTCTACTTCACAGTTTGTATTTATAAGGATGAAGGAAAAGTTTACGTTCTAGTTTTCATAAAAGGACTTCTTGCTCTACCACAGCTTCCAAACGGGTACCCGTAGTATTCGCCGACACCATTACAAAATAGGGGTCTTGCTTTACAATGTTGATCTTATAAGTCTTTGAATCGACGCCCTCTGTAATTGTGACTTTTGTTGGTTATTAATATTTTAATTGTGCGCGGTACACATTTAATTTGTCGAATATGAGTAGACTGAATGCTCATGACTACTACATCCATAACTACTCCATTACAGTACACCTACAGCTGATACAATGGTATATTCCATGAGGTATGGAAATGGCAGTGCTGTAAGTGAGAGATCAAGCTTGTGACAGCGGAGAAACTTGACTTTTTAATAACACGTATATATATTTATTAGAGGTATGTATATACAGAAAATCTCCCTTTGACGTTGTAAACGTGTTTACCTAGCTACCCCAAATCGGTCGTTACTAGCTAGAATTAAGTGCCTAGCTCTAGCTAACTGGACCTCAAAGCTAGCTACTTCTATTACCTAGCTATGTTGTTGCTTCTTCCTCATCCTAGCATGGTTAGTTAGTAAATGTGTAACATTGTTCGAGAAAAATATGACTGTTCGTGACTTCAGTGAGTAAGGTAAATATGTATGCTGCATGCTGCAATATTCTCCAAAACTGACAAGCTATCTAACTTTAGCTTGCTTGTTTGAATGACGAATGAAATTGATAGCTGCTAACTAGCTACAGTAGCTAGACAGCTAGCCAGGCCTTCTTGTAAAAATCTTGCAGGATATCTAACGTTGGCATTAGACTCACCCTGTTACCTGTGACAGTTCAACTTAACGTTAATGCAACGAATGACTGCATATTGTTAGCAAATCGCTTTGCTAACTAGTTATATTTGATTTGGGTAGTATGACTAATATTTTGACGATTGGATTGTTTACACTGTCAATTAATTTAAGCTACGTTAGGTTGCTAGCAACCGCCCGTGGACAAGGGTGGAACATTCCATTTTATAACCTTCTAGCTAGCTATTAACAGGATTGTTTGTATGTTGAGGTGTAATTGTATTTAGGGGTAACGTTAAATCTCACATGATAGTGATAACTTCATTTGTGCTTTCACTATATTGAGTAGGAGATACAGTAGTATTTATCATCCCCTGCACAATTTTACGTTTTGACATGTCTTTTAGTTAGGTTGTGAACCCATCTGAAACTGTAATTTGGCAAATTATTAAGTCATAACCTTGTTATCACAACATCATGTTTGAAATTGTAATTGCAAACTTATAATCAGAGTTAGTTATGCTACAGGCAGAGCAGTAAAAACATATTTTTTTCAAATCTGTCTTTTTTAAATAATCTGTATGCCCAAGTATTGTTTAGTTATTGAGACATTATGTAACAGTTTATCAAACCTGAAGAGGAAAGATCATTCCTAATTGCAGTTGGATTGATTACGTTTGGCATAGTGTATTAGCAGTTACTTGATTCAACATCCATACATGAAGAATTTGCATTTATAATTCCAAACACCTTGCTCCAATATTCCAGTACTGTCCAATTACACCAATAACCCTGCTCTTTTTCCCTCTTTACAACAGCCTGAAGAAGAAGCCGTACGATGTCCTTGAAGCCGCGGGTGGTGGACTTTGATGAAACATGGAGCAAGCTACTGACGACAATCAAGGCTGTGGTGATGCTTGATTATGTGGAGAGGGCCACATGGAACGACAGATTTTCGTATCCTACCTCGTTTCAGCTCTTCAGAAAAATAGTTTTTATGAGTTTCTGAACTTTCTGTGTTTTGTTGTTTAGTTTTCCATTGATTTAGTAGGCTAATATGCCACTTATCTTTGTTTACATAGTCAAGCCATTGAAGGGATACTTCAGGATTTTGGCTATGAGGCCCTTTATCTACTTTATCTTCCCCAGAGTCAGATGAACTTGTGGATACCATTTGTATGTCTTTAACTAGGTTTCCATCCAATTGCTGACAGATTTTAATGTGAATGTTCTAGAATCCCCATAAATAAAATATGTGCATTTTCCCACCAGTGGTGTGTTTCCACCAAATGGACTTGTTGCGGACAAAAATCATTGCATGATGTAGTGCACACAAAAATGTACTTTTTCGCTTACGTTTTCATATACCAAATAAAAATCGTAAGTTCAATGCGTTTCCATCGCATTTTAAACTTAACCGATAGTTTTGTCACAAACATTTGCGTTAAACAGCAAATGTACCTACTCTGGTCTTGGCACCTGCACTCTAGCCAAAAGCTCGCATATACAGTGCCGGTAGGCTGTTCGGGGTCTCTAGTCTATATTAGATTATTATGGATAAGAGCGAGAGTATTCTGTCAAACTGCAGTCATTAATCTATCATCATGTCACCAGAATGAGTCCTTCGATATTTATTGGATAGAAGGAGCAAGATCACCGTGCACTTTCACTACCCTGTGAAGTTCACCATAATTTATTTCATTTGTAGCCTTAATAAACTGCATGGTTTCCAGAGTTGTATGAGGAGGACCACACACCATATCATCACAAGACTCCAAATTTGCTTTGATATGGTGGTTATTATATCAAAATTTGTGCAGAAAGGCGTTTCCACTGCCATTTCCTGCATAATTAATTTCCCGTCACAAAAAGATCCCACCATGTCGAATGAACAAATTACACCAAAACTTCCTGTTTCCGTCACAGCTTTTGTGATTTTCTTTTTACAATATGGTTGGTGATATGGTTACTTGCATTAAATTGTGGATGAATACATGGTTGGCTGTCCAGTATAAAGAGTGTTAGAGGTAGTTTTGCAAGCCAATGCTAACTAGTTGCACAATGGCCAGAGGTCTATCATAGACTTCCAGCCATTGCGCTAACACTAATTAGCATCGTCTTGCAAAATTTCCTCCAAGTTCCTTCATACTGGACACAGAGACCTAAAAATGGTATCCACAAGTTAATCTGACTCAGGAAGTAAATATCCCAAAGTATTCCTTTAAGGTTTAGCTTTAGGAAATTCTCAAGTTCACTTAACAATTTTCCAGTAGAAAATAAATTGTCTGCATGATTTTCTTCCTCAGTGTTACAGATGAATGTGTTGGACTCCTTTACTCTAAAATCAGTGACATCTATGCCTTGTGTGTTGCATACCCAGAGCCTTTGGGTGAAAGGTTGTACACAGAGACCAAGGTATTCCTGGAGAACCATGTCAGACAGTTGTACAAGGTAAATAAGTTTCATCATTTGGGGAAAATATATTAGATCTGTTATCTACTGAATGTTAGTTCATAATGCCATTTTCACTCAATTTACTAATTTCCCATTGCTCAGCATCGGATAGCCTAATAGTTGTATTTGTTGGTTGGCTGCTTGTCATTGAAGTGCCAAGGTAATAAACTGATATTGGGTCTCTAATCTGTAATTTCAGAAAGTTCTGGAGTCTGAGGAGAAGGTTTTAGTGATGTACCACAGATACTGGGAGGAGTACAGCAAGGGAGCAGATTACATGGATTGCTTGTACAGGTAATATTAGGGATGTGCATCTTTTTCTGTCGAGGTGATTCGATGCGTATATGTTCTTCGATATGATACAGGAACGATACGTTTTAGTTTGAAATTATTCGGTTTGATTAGAGAGAGAATTGATGCAATTCAATGCACTAACATTCATTTTCCATTCTAAATACAAGTCTGCTGCTGGTATAGCTCATGAGCTGGGCCTCTCCGAGCTGGATCTGTCTGAGGTGACTTTGTCGGCACCTGAGCTTAGCCATAAGAGAGAGGCATCTACCACACGACTATCAGATTGGGGCGGCGGGAGGCAAACTAGCCTTTGTTTATTGTATTGTCTCCCCATTATGGTTCTGAAATCACCATCACCCACTAATTAACTTGGCATTTTTGCTGATTGTATTTGAGCTAGTAATGTTACAATATTTATAATTTACAAACTAACTATGACATAACCAATGAATACATAGCACAACTTTGGATTTTACCCCCATCTCAAAATCAAATGGTTTTGACCGTTTGTAAGTTTTTCCTGAGTGATCTTTTATTTTCCTCTTGTTTTGGCCATGCAGTGCGCCTCACATAAGTGATTGCTGTCCTCCTTATGAAATTATCAACTTTACCCTATATATAAAAAAAATGACCAAATACACTGATTGTTTAAAGCAAAACTAACAAAACTATTGCTGATGGTGAACCAGAACAAACAAATTAAAATCTTTTGCAAGCTCCTTTGAGCAAGTATAGCCAGATGAGAGTGCTCTCCAATAGCTTACTTTTGTTCCAGTAAAACATAATTTTCAACAGCGCATATATGCAAATTACTTTTTGCCACTCATCTAATAAAGCGTAATATCACGCAAGCCATTTTAGCATTTGAATGCTGAATGTGCTGCACAGATGTGCAAGATCAGGAGCAAGCTGCCAAACTCACGAAGCTGGGCAAAGCGGGCAGTTTGATGAGGAAAAAAAACTTGACTGTCAACACAGTTACATGCAGTTCGACACTGGAGGATGCATCAGTAGTCAAAAGTTTAGGTGTTTTAGAGGGATGTAACGATTCACCGATGCGCATCGGTCCCGATTCAAATGTTTAATATATGAGAGTGGATCGGTCCGCGGGACCCCAAACCGATCCAAATGTACTGCTATTGTGTAGCTGGCACTTATCCCTCAGCCAATTCTATTTTCTGATATAGTCTGAGATTGGCACCATGTGTAAAGAACACTGCCACTTTTAGATATTTACAGATATTTCATATGTCACATTGGCAGATGTTTTGGGAAATTAACTCACACCACAGTGACAGCTTTGGATGTCATAATTTCTTACAAGAAGCTCTTTTCAACCATTTTTAAAGGTCATTTAGCATGTTGTCGTCCCAGGAGTTTGTATATATGAACTTGAGTTCATATCTCTTCTCGTCACTGTCTGTCCTGCTAATGCAAAGTAGACAGCACAGCTGTGAAAACAACTTGTCATGTAGAATGTAGATAGAGCCAGGGTCAGATCAGTCTGATGACAGCCTTCAGAGCTAGTGTGTCTGTCTGCCTGACAGTATCTGTCTGCGTTCTCTCTCTGTGGTCTGATTGGCCCTGGGATCTTGGCCATTCACACTCTAGTGAATCTGTATTGTGTTATGGGTTGCCCATAGCTAGCTAGTCTTACCAATACTTTGGTACAACTCTAGATTAATAACAGACGTGTTGTTATTTTAATATTATGTTGTGTAATGCTCTTTCTCTCCCCTCTCTCTAATATAGGTACCTCAACACACAGTTCATCAAGAAGAACAAACTGACAGAGGCAGACTTGCAGTATGGCTACGGAGGGGTTGACATGAACGAACCACTTATGGAGATAGGAGAGGTAAGTCTCCAATCATATCTTATTACTTACAATCTCAGTTATCCAGTACAAATGTCACAATATATCAGTTTCAAATCAAATTGGATTTGTCACATGCGCTGAATACAACAGGTGTGGACCTTACAGTGAAATGCTTACTTGCAAGCCCTTAACCAACAATGCAATTTTAAGTATTTACTCAAATAAACTGAAGTAAAAAATGTACAAATTAAAAAAATTATATTAAAGCGCAACAATAAAATGACAGTAGCCAGGCTATATACAAGGGGTACTGGTACAGAGTCAATGTGCGGGGGCACAGGTTAGTGGAGGTAATTGAGGTAATATGTGCATGTAGGTAGAGGTAAAGTGACTATGCATAGATAATAAACCGAGAGTAGCAGTAGTGTAAGCATTTGGGGGACAATGCAATTTGATTAGCTGTTCAGGAGTCTTATGGCTTGGGGCTAGAAGCTGTTAAGAAGTCTTTTGGACCTAGACTTGGCGCTCCGGTACCGCTTACTGTGCACTAGCAGAGAGAACGGTCTACAGTTGCTGCTCAACTAAAAGTTTTGAGATTATGCTGCGGGATTTAGAGGTAATTTGTAGTTTAGTACATTACCCTGCGTCACTGCTTCATTGCTCCAGACCAGCAGAAGGGGGGGGGGGTTAGAGCACTGATTATGCTTTTGGGTCCCAAGGCCCTACTGTGTCGTTAACTGACAATGAATGGGCGACATAAACCAAATAGAAACTGATAATTATGCACAACTTCAAAATTGAATTTCAATGAACTGAATGATAAGGATGAAGAAAGTGATTGAATTTAGGACAATAGTGTAAGAATTGCTATTCCTCTGTCCTGCACGTGCACACCCGGAAAAATTCACTTTTTTTGTTACTACTCGTCAGTATTACTTACTAAGATAAATTAAAATGTTCAATTATATTCCATGATATTCTTAAAATATATGTGTTGACTGAATATAAGCAAGTGATGTCTGCTAAATAATCAAGTTGATGGTGCAGTCATATAGCCTCGGCACCTACATGCATGAAGCTGAATGACTCACTCGTTCATGGCTTTGGATCAAAATTATTAAGTACAAACATTCTTTCTGATAGTCTTGAAAAAAGAAATGTTTTGGTTACCCTGACCTGGATTATCTGGATTACCACCATCTCTTGCGCATGTCAAGACATTATAGTCTCTAAAAGAAAAAATATTACCACCATCTCTTGCGCATGTCAAGACATTACGGGCTATTAGAAGGACAATATACTCTTGCCAACACCTCTCTGTATTTTGACACTTTATGCGAAGCAATTGATCAGCATTAAAAACTTTGTGGATGGGGCCTCCCGATTGGCGTAGCGGTCTAAGACACTGCATTGTTGCTACAGATGCTGGTTCAATACCCGTGCTGGCCGCGACCAGGAGACCCACGAGGCGACGCACAATTGGCCCAGCGTCGTCCTGGTTAGGGGAGGAATTGGTCATCCGGGATGTCCTTGAAAACGTAATCGTCTCCAAAATATCGTTCTTTTTTAAACAAACAATTTAGAATCCTCCAATCCTCTAAATGTAATTATTGGCGAAGAGCCATATAGATTGCAAAATAGTTTGTAAGAGATTTTGCGATGGCACATGGTTTATGAATTGACATGCAATTTTCCGTTCCTCCAGAACAATAGTGTAAGAATTGCTATTCCTCTGTCCTGCACGCACACCCCAAAAAATACATTTATCCCCCAAAATACACTTATTTTGTTGTTTCTACTTGATCAGAACAAGCTGTAACTGGACTGTAGCATATTACTTACTAAAAATGACAGGAAAGCGCACATTTCTAAAAAGTAATTGGAAAGGTAGATACAACTTATTTGTGACATTGTGGTTACAATAAAAAATGTAAACAAGATGCTGTGTTTTTATTTACAGTAGTGATGGATAGCTGGAGGCATTTTGAAAACAGGTTTTCAAACTTTTCTTTTTCACTGTAATACTGTATCTGGTGTATATCCCATCATGCAAACAATGTTTCCTATTAGCAGGACAATAGACTCTTCACATCCCGGCTACTGTAGTTGTGAAAATTCCCCAATTTGTAATGTATTCGATGCTTAAGTACTATAAAGTGTTACATTTCTAACTCAAGTCCTCATGCAACCGCAAAATTTCGAAGAGCCATGAAGATGGAAAATAGTTGGGAAGACATTCCATGGCACATGGTTTATGAATTGACACGCAACTCTTCATAACCCAGCTGCTGTAAGTGTGGAAATCCCCCAATTTGGCCCTAACAGTTCTTCATCAACATCTTTATGCTTTCATTAATAAAATAACTAGACAAATACATAAAAAATGCAGATGTTTATTTAAACTACATTTTAGTTGTACTTCCCCCCCCATCTCCACGACGGGTAAAACCTTACTGAGATGTATCAATTTCTCAATCCAAAACGGATTTCTTCTTAAACTTCTTCTTAAAGAAGAAGTTACAGGTCTGTGAGAGCCAGAAATCTTGCTTGTTTGTAGGTGACCAAATACTTATTTTCCACCATAATTTGCAAATAAATTCATAAAAAATCCTACAATGTGATTTTCTGGATTTGTTTTTCTCATTTTGTCTGTCATAGTTGAAGTGTACCTATGATGAAAATTACAGGCCTCGCTCATTTTTTTAAGTGGGAGAACTTGCACAATTGGTGGCTGACTAACTACTTTTTTTGCCCCACTGTATATATATGGCTTACCTAGCCTTTCCATAAGTCCACCCAAGTTTCTTGAACTGTCTTCTTTCTGTGATCAGAGTGATGTAGATGTTGGGCCGTGATGTCAGCAGATTACAGATGGCCTTTGCTGAGCACTCATCATCTTCATCCATTAGTGAGTCGATCGCTTGAATTGTCTTGCTGTAAACAGAACACAATACAATTGTGCATCAAACAGTAAATACCAGCAGTCAATTTCTTTAAGCATTATTTTTTAGCATTATTAGGCCTACTTTACAGTATTGTAGCCTACTGTACCTGTTAATTGTATCGGGCTTTCGCGTTCGGTATAACACAGGCATCTGATGATGGTGTTTGTGAATAGCACAGTCCGTGACCAAAATCCCCAAGTCTACCAGTATTTTTGAAATGTCTCCAGTAGATTTTCTGTTCCTCCTGAAAGCCAAAATCTGTTCACTTAAATGAATAGAGATCCTGGTCATGGTGCTACAGTATGTTGTTACAGCAAAATCAAAGAGAGGACAATCGGCAATCTGCTGTATACTTATGGCCTATTGTAACCTGAAAGTCACACCTTACCAGTACTCCTCACCCCGCCCTAAACTCCACCCTTAACGCGGTTACCATTCAAAAACGAGCTGTTTATCTAAAACGAATGATGGGCTATTAGGAGGACAATATATATTGGTCATGGCTGCCGAGTGGTGCTGTGGTCTAAGGCACTGCATCTCAGTGCAAGAGGCATCACTACAGTCCCTGGTTCAAATCCAGGCTGTATCACATCTGACTGTGATTGGGAGTCCCATTTGGCCTTTATTCAGATTACAATCGCTCACTTTCGGTTATTTGAGAACTAAATAATCTCCAAAATATCTGTATTTTTTTAGACAGTGATTTATTATTATTATTAATTAATTTCGAATGATATAAAAGCCCCTTAGACATTCTCACAGATCAGATTTGCCCTAATGAAAAATGCCACTTAGATATTAATTTAGAATCCTCCAATCCTCTAAATGTAATTATTGGCAGAGTCACATCTTTGAAAACAATATTTTTAAATTTACTGTAGGCCTACCGTAGGATACATGAGTCTCACTAGTGTTGCGTAATGTTATTTATTTAAAAAGCATATTGAAGTTAGAAGCAATAAGATTTGAAAAATTGCCTACTCGTGTGTGGTCAACTATTTCAGCACCGTTTCGCGCTGCTCTGAGACAAGCATGGGGACTGGTCTTGATAAATCAATGAGATTTTTATTTTCACTGAATCTACGTTTGGGTATTGGTTAGACTAGAATTAGGATGTGGAAATGTTATGCTCGTAGTACTGTAGCCTACTAACAACAGTCACTTTGTACAGCGCCATATTTTCCAAATGGAAACCCTGAGTGTTTCGTTTTTATTTCTCTTGGAAACGAAACACCATAATATTAATCAAATGAATAAAGCAACATTTCTTAACATTAATCCCATATACTATGTTCTTACAAAAAAGGTTTTAAGTTCTCTAGTACAGCCAATATTGATGACTATCAAATGCTTCTCAAAGATGCCCTCTGGTGGTCAAACTAGCACTAATTGGCATTAATGGAAACAGTGGCTGACAATTAAATAACGTGCCATAGAATTCTGCGGCAGCCCACAAGGTGTGCTGCAGTATGACACAACTTTTACAGGAAGAACCACTGTATGACTAGGTTGGCTAGAGTTTTGGGCATTTTTTAGGGCCTTCCTCTGACACCGCCTGGTATAGAGGTCCTGGATGGCAGGAAGCTTGGCCCCAGTGATGTAATGGGCTGTATGCACTACCCTGTGTAGTGCCTTGCTGTTGGAGGCCGAGCAGTTGACATACCAGGCAGTGATGCAACCAGTCAGGATGTTCTCGATGGTGAAGCTGTAGAAACTTTTGAGGATCTGAGGACCCATGCCAAATCTTTTCAGCCTCCTGAGAAGGAATATGCGTTGTCGTGCCCTCTTCACAACTGTCTTGGTGTGTTTGCACCATTATAGTTCGTTGGTGATGTTGACACCAAGGAACTTGAAGCTCTCAACCTGCTCTACTACAGCCCCGTCGATGAGAATGGGGGCTCGGCCCTCCTTTTCCTGTTGTCCACAATCATCTCCTTTGTGTTGATCACTTTGACGGAGAGGTTGTTATCCTGGGACCACACTGCCAGGTCTCTGACCTCCTCCCTAAAGGCTGTCTCATCGTTGTCGGTTGTGTCATCGGCGAACTTAATGATAGTGTTGGAGTCGTGCTTGGCCATTCAGTCATGGGTGAACAGGGAGTACAGGAGGGAACTGAGCACGCACCCCTGAGGGGCCCCCGTGTTTAGGATCAGCGTGGCATTTGCGTTTCTTTCGATTTTATTTTAATTTAACCTTTATTTAACTAGGCAAGTCAGTTAAGAACACATTTTTATTGACAATGACAACTTACTCTGGCCAAACCCGGATGACGCTGGGCCAATTGTGCACCGCCCTATGGGACTCCCAATCACGGCCGAATGTGGTACAGCCTGGATTCAAACCAGGGAATGTAGTGACGCCTCTTGCGCTTATATTTAGTGCCTTAGACCGCTGCGCCACTCAGGAGCCCCCTTGTTACCTACCCTCACCACCTCAGTGGCCCGTCAGGAAGTCCAGGATCCAGTTGCAGAGGGAGGTGTTTAGTTCCAGGTTCCTTTCTCTTCGTGATGTGCTTTCAGGGCACTATGGTGTTGAATGCTGAGCTGTAGCCAATAAATAGTATTCTCACGTAGGTGTTCCTTTTGTGCAGGTGGGAAAGGGCAGTGTGATAGAGTGTAATAGAGATTGCATCATCTGTGGATCTGTTGGGGCAGTATGCAAACTGGAGTGGGACTTGGCTTTCTTGGATAATTGTGTGTATGAGAGCCATGACCAGCCTTTCAAAGCACTTCATGGCTATAGACATGAGCGCTACAGGTAGGTAGTCATTTAGACAGGTTATCTTGGTGTTCTTGGGCAAAGGGACTATGGTGGTCTACTTGAAACATGTTGGTATTACAAACTCGGTCAGGGACATGTTGAAAATGTCAGTTAAGACACTTGCTCGTTGGTCAGCGCATGCTTGGAGTACACGTCCTTGTTATCAGCTACGGAGAGCGTGATCACCCAGTCATCCGGGAACAGCTGATCCTCTCATCCATGATTCAGTGTTGCTTCCCTCGAAGCGAGCATAGAAGGCATTTAGCTCGTCTGGTAGGTGAGGATCAATTTGTGGTGGTAAATAGACTGCTTAAAAAATTTAGATGATTTCTCTTGGTAAATAGTGTTGTCTACAGCGTATCATGAGATACTCTACGTCAGGTGAGCAAAACCTCGAGACTTCCTTAGTATTATGTAACGGATAGCTAGCCATTTCACATCCGTTACAATTACATTTCGTGCACAAGCTGTTATTTACAAATAGACACAGACCGCCACCCTTATCTATCTTGCCGATGCACCGAAAAACCTGACAGCTGTATGTTAGTTTACATTTCTCTGTGTGCTGAACTCAAAGATGATGTTGTCTTGACGTTACTATCATTAATGACACGCTATTTATCGAATAATTACCTAAAGTGCGGGCGGCAGTTAGCCTAGTGGTTAGAGCATTGGACTAGTAACCGAAAGGTTGCAAGATTGAATCCCCGAGCTGACAAGGTAAAACATTTGTCATTCTGCCCCTGAACAAGGTTAACTGCCTTGTTAACTGCCGTCACTGTTCCTAGGCCATCATTGAAAATAAGAATTTGTTCTTAACTGACTTGCCTAGTTAAATAAAGGTAATAAAAAAGACCTTTGAATTATTACCCGATTTAAATTAATCATGTTACAATTAAATCATTAGGAATCTGGGGCACAATGGGAAAAGTTTGTTTAATAAGTTACCTTTTCCCCAATTAACTCAAGAATATATCAGAATATATCAATATCATAACAGTCAATAATTAATAATTTCCTCATATCAGTCTCATTCTGAATGTCGTAGACTCCGTAAATCTGCACAAAACTTGGTCTCATTGATCATTCCGTACCACACATTGATTTGATTATTTATTTACGAACAAGCTAAATGATAACATAAGATACATACACACACGGTATAGGTTAGTGATTAGAAAGTTAATACGATGACAACAGATCCCTAGTGGAACAACACAATATGACACGTGTTACACAAGACAGAGATTTAAATAGAGAGACAGTGAGAGAGAAAGAGAAACAACACTTGCATACATGTGTAAACTATGCTTAGTTTAGCCCTATTACCTTACCCCGAACTGCCTCTCTTATGGGTAAGAAGTTTTATGCATGTATTTATGTGTTGAAGGTCTTTGTTGGGTATCTCTGTTGGGCCCACTTCGGATGGCCTGGCCTTTTGTTCTCAGGTGTAAATCTCTGATTGTCCACAAGATGTCACAATGTCCTTCCTCTTAGTTGTCTGTTTGTTTGTACTTGTTCTGTAAGAGGGGTCTCCTGAGGACGGCTAAACAGCCGTGTCGATGCTCCCAGCATGGGGATGAAAGCCATGTAGACAACCGATGATTTGAAGAGAATAACTAGATGGTCCTGCTTAAATTCATTCACCTTAGATACAGTACTTAGAACAGCTACTCAACCATAGCATTGATTAAGAGGTTCCTTTGTCTTCTTCAACCTCGTGTTGCGTTTTGGAGTTGTGACTAATCGTTGACCTCGGCTGCAGCGCGCGATCATCCTAGTCTGGTATGTTAATTCTTAACTCAAATGCTTTATACCCTCGGGTAGAAAGGGATATTTCCGTCTTGCTGGTACGCTCTCTGGGTTCCCTGGGGTGTAGCTAAAGTGGTTCCTCCTTTAAAAGTAGCGAGCTTACACCGCGGGACTTAGAGGTACCCAGCATCATGGCTTTGTTGCTCCAGACCACCGCAAGGGGGAGTTAGAGCACTCATTATGCATTTGGGTCCCAAGGTTTTTATATGATCAATCATATCGAGTGGTTCCAATGGCAAATTTGACGCGAGCCACCCGTCCCTGGTAACTTTCTTCAGAAAAGATGGCTGACAAAACATTACGGTGGAAGAAAATGTAAGTAATTATAATCTTATAACGAGTCAAGCAAAAAAATTACAATTGAGATAAATATGTTAATTGATGTAAAGACAAACGATTGTGCGTATTTTTTTGGTCATAAAGGTAATTTACGAAAATTGCTTTTTAGCAAGTTAGCTGACTAGCTAACATTAGCCAACTACCTAGCTAGTGTTATCACATGAGTATGAAATTGTAATTTGTGTTGTTTAATGTTTTAGGGACTCCTGAGAAAACCAGCAAACCAGACTATCGTCTTGTGAAACAGTGGATGTAAAGAATCTAGCAAGATAAAGCATTTACTGCAAATTGAATGTACAATTGTGTTAGCTTGCCTTGCTTATATTTGCCATGCAATGCAGCTGAAGTAACATAGCTAGGTAACTATTTATTTGCTTATTGTGTAGTGGAGAATGAAAATAACTGTATGCCTATGGATGTGTAGCAAGCGACAGTATGTACCCGATCTGTGTATGGACCCTACAACGTTTGGTATGAATATTAGTTCAGAACCTATGAACCTCAGCTATCATAGTTGTATTGACTTCAAGTCTGAATGGCATTAATGAAACCTATGGATTGAGTAGAATATAATAACTTTATTGTGCCAAGGATGCAAGTCCTACATGTACTGTAGTTATTACCACGCATGGGATCCCTACGTTGTAGCCTGTACATTGAATATATTCACTGATCATGTACTCTTCCTTGGCAGCAAATAAAGTTGCAGTTCAGGTATGGATCTCTGTGTGACATTCTTTTTCAGTCATATCCAATAATAGGTGTATCAAACTCCATTCTTTGAATTATGCTGTGTATGCATGTATTACAATTATACACTTCAACAGTGTTTACCACTCATGCTCCTGGGACATCAATGATTACACATTGTAACTATGCAATAGACTAGAAACATGATTTAAGTAAAGGCTGATTTGTAATTCATATATACAGAAAAAAACAGTACACTCCACTTCCTATGCATATCTAACTCCCTTCATCTGCATTAATCTGAGGACACAGGATATGTGAAGTATTTCAATGAGTTACGTAATTTCAACCAGTGGAGAATGTGAAACGCTTTATTGAAAGTTCATTATCCAGGTGTTATAAATTCATAATACATGCATTATAAATATTTAAATTGTAATATTATATTATAAATACAAGTTACATCTGTACTTCAATGCACATATAGTGTGCATTATAAAAAAGAGGAACAAAGAGGAGGTGGGGAGAGAGGTAAAACAGGAGCAGGGAAGACAGCATATGATTTAATGAATTACAGTGCTACCCTAATATTCTCTCAGTTCATCACAATTACGTAGTGTCTCTAGCGGTGTCTCCTAACCAGCCTTGGGCCCCCAGGTGTTCCGAAGGTTATCTTAAGAGCGGGTGAGGTGGCGATGACGGGACTGGCTTCCTCTCTCACATCAAAACATACCTGCAGACGAGAGACAGATGGATAGAGAGAGAGCATGATTAAGCTTTGTTTTTTATTCTAACATGGTCAGTCATCATAATCATCAGGAGGTGAAATGCAAAACTGACCTTGGATCATTAACTCTGGGACTACTACATCTCTATCTGTATTTCATTGTAAAACATCTCTTTAATAATAATTCCTGTTGACCCGACCAAGTGACCTCACACCTATGCTGTGCCCTCTGTGTCAGCCAGTTCAGATGTGGGAGGGGTTCACCAAAACAGCTGATATAACTGTGTGTGTGTAGTCTCACCTGGTGTCCACATTAAGTGGCTACAGAGTACGTTATGCTGACAAACAGACACACGAGGACAAACAATGGAAGATAATGTCATTATTAGACTTTTACATTACCAGATCTCAAATGAATACATAAATACCCCTTGAAGCTTAATGACGACTTGATCATTTGAATCCGTTGTGTAGTGCTAAGGCAATAGCTGGTGAGGTGTCAGGTTCACCTCTGTACTTAAATGGTGATTATTCCAACTCTCTGTGAAATGCTGCAGATCTGCCCGCAGATGAGGTAGGAGCACATATCCCACACAGAAGAGGTGGATATAATTCGACAGGTCAAGGTAGCCTTCTTTCTCCAAACTGTGCAGCAAGTTGTATTACTGACATGTCTCAGCACTCCGAACATCTCTCCATAAGTGTTCCACTCTAACAGAGAAAGAGAAGGTTTTGTGGGGGGGAGGAACCTAATATCTGTGGCCATGTGTTCTTCCTCCATGAATAGTGAACACAGGTGGGTCCGAGGTTATTGTGTGTGCCTCTCTGAGTGGTTACTGACTGTATGTGACGCAGACACCTATCTGAGTGAACCTGAAACATTTAAATATAGAGGGCTGTGTCTCTCACCACCGGGTTATTGCAAGGCTAACCCCCAGGGAAATCATGACTTGGTAGCAACAGGGGCTTGATAGTCCAGTGAAAATGGCTGAGTGTTTATGTGGTGTAAATCTCAAAATTAGCAGCTGACATCTTAAGTTTACATTTTTTTTTATGCATGTAAGATAGGTTCCATGTACCACAAGAAAGGCAGAGAGGAAGAGAGAAAAAGAACACAGAACAGTTTAATTACCTCTGGTTATGGACACTTTTGCCAGCAGTAAAGCTTCCATGGCCTGTTGCTCAGACAGTGAACATACATCTGTCAATATCTAAATTTTCAACCCCTTGATCAGCTCGCACTCTGAAAGTAAAGAAAATAGCTTATTTTTTATAGATATGAAAACAGTAACTGAGATATGACCGTTCACTCTAAAGCAGCAGATGTCATTTTCAGTATCCGTCAATACAGCACAGAAAGCTGGTATTGTGGTTGTTCATTAGGTGATGGGAAATATGCAATATGCATATAAAATAATATACTTACCTTAAAAAAAAGCATTGGAATTAAAAGTGAAATGTTTAACCTATTAACCTGCTTCAGTATACCTTATAAATGTATGATTTGTAACAATGTGGACGAGAGACGGGAGCAGGAACAAGAGTATTTTTGCCAAGCAATGCAACGAAGCTGGATCATTCTGGCAATGATACCTGCACCATCTACATGCTGCAAAGACTCCCTAACTCTTCGCCATTGTACACGATGGCCCATTGCTTGGAGACTTCCTTTGACCATTCTAAAGCCCGGATGGGGCATCCTTGCCTTAATGGCCCTGACTTTCTGGTATAACTCTTCATCTGACATATCAGAATAACATTCCCGGACAGACATATTGTGTTCTTTCATCCTTCTGTAAAAAAAGTTAACCGTTACACTGTCATGAAATATGATTATATATCGACTATGAAGCAAATAAGACATGGCCTGCTTATGAGTTGCCATGAAAGGAAGTTAGATGAATTCAAATGAAAATGGCGAGAACAGACATTCGTAGCTAAATGTTTTTGGTTAGCTTGAGAATAATAATTGCATGAGTTATCACTCTACGGTATGTATGTATCTACGTAATATAGTAGAATGTTAAGAACCCGACACTGAATCGTAGGCGCTAACTACTAGCTATGTAGAAGTTGGACAGAAGAACGCCCAGTGCTGCTTACCTGAGATGCCATCATCACACAGTCCTTCGTAGGTGTCCGCTATGACTTCCTTTGTGTCGGAAAGAAATGTTGAACAGTATTGGTTGTAGCCAAACTGACACTCAAAAAATTGCCAAAATGGAAGGTGGTTGATAGCGAAATTAAATCAGATAATCTTTTTTTTATTTAAAGTAAAAAAGTTGCTTTCAGAACAATTATTTTTGATTGAAAATAAAAAAGTTTTGCTCTCGACAAAAAGACACAAACGTACCTCCACAGCATATAATGATTTGCCTGTGAATAACCAGATCTTCATACAAACTTGCCATACCGAATTATTGATGCACAACCGAAGATGCTGCCATATCCTGCCAGCACGCCCATAAGCGAGCCACTCAGGTGTAGAATGACACGTGGAAGAGGGCGAGGAACGAGATGGGAGTAACAACAATTTGTTGCAAGTTGGGGAGGAGGGCTAATAGCTGTAAAATAGACTATTCAACCTTTACTAAAGAATAGTCTAATAGCCGAGCTAGGTGTAAAAAAAAAAACAATCCAATCACAGACCAAATTTGCCCTAACGACCAAGAGCACTGATTTATGCTTTTGGGTCCCAATGCACTACTGTGTCTCTGACTGACAATGAATGGGCAAAATAAACCAAATAATAAACTGATAATTGGGCACAACTTCAAATGAAACATGCAGGAAGCAGGTTTCGAACCCTCAACCTTCTTGCCCGATGTCCAGCGTGCTATTGACTGTGCACCAAATTCGCTCTAAAATAATGAATTTACGATCGCTCAACACCTGTTTTAATATGGCTGGTGTCAGTAAACATCGGCAAAAGAGCGTAATGAATTGTTTCCAGCAGCACAGTTACAGTCACCAACTCTCTGGTTAACACGAAAACTGCCTAACCAGCTCTGCTACGGCGAGTAAAATGGTCAGAGTGGTCTCATTTGTGTCTGGAAGTAGCTAGCAAGCTAGCCAACGTTAGCTTAGGTGCTTGACTGTCACGTTGTACAGCGCCATATTTTCCATTCCATCCTAACAGAAACCCAGAGTATTTTTCATGGAATAGAAACACCATAATATTAATCAAATTCATTAAGCAAGTACCAGTTAGATGTTTGGACACACATACTCATTCCAGGATTTTTCTTTATTTTTACTATTTTCTACATTGTAAAATAATAGTGAAGACATCACAACTATGAAATAACACATATGGAATTGGTTAAGAACACTTTTATTTTACAAGGACAGTCTACTCCTTCCTCCCCATCAGAGAATTGAACCCCGGTCCCCTGCGTGCCTGCATTTTGTAGTACAGACATGGCTTGCTCTCCCTTATGTAAGGAATTAGGCACTTTCCCATGTTTACTACAGTATGTACTGTAAGCCAAGTTTACTTGTCAGACTGCACAATAGCCTAATTAACAAATGCAGGAGGCTTATATCTTAAAAATGGTTTAATTGCTTTATTATCCAAATGTAAAAGAATATACTGTACAGTACTGTACTTCTGCATCAGCATCATTATGCTAATAATGTTAATAAATGAATGACAAAAATATGAATGACAAAATGCAGATGTTGATTTAGGTATGGTTCCATAAGGAATTTCTATGGGAATAAATGTCACTGATTTACATAAATATTGGAACAAAGTTGTCTAATGAAGGCAAACCATTTAGAATCCTCCAATCCTCTTATGCTGTAGCCTACTCCTGACCGTCACGTTGTACAATGCCATATTTTCCATTCCATCCTAACGGAAACCCTGAGGGTGTCATTTTTTGTTTTTCCTCGGAATAGAAACACCATAATATTAATCAAATTAATTTAGCCAAATTGCTTAAAATCAATCCCATATACTATGTTATTACAAAAAAGGTTTTAAATTCTCTGGTAATGCCAATATGATAGACTATCAAATGCGTCCCAAAGATGCCCTCTGGTGGTCAAACTAGCACTAACTTGCATTAACAGAAAAAAATGGCTGACAATTTGATAACGTGTCACAGAATTCTGCAGCAGCCCGCACAAGGTGTGTTGCAGTATGACGCAACTATTAAAGGAGCAACCAATGTAGTTACGAGGCAAGGTATCACAATTTACTATAATCTCGATAGACATCTTCAATCACCGTCTCATCTTCACAAAAACATTCTCTTTAATCTGGATATTTTCTACACAATTTAAAGAATGTTAACATCCTATACACATTATGAAAACGCTTCAAGTTAGTGTTTGTCATAATCTTCATTTAACTTTTAATGACATCACAAAATTTTACATATTCCACCTCTCATTATTACCAGCATTTGGAGGATGACACTTATGATATATAGTGTGTCCCGTGTCCATGGTTTAATGTTCTAGTTTTGGGCTGTAAACTCTTCATAAGGCACACACATACATTCCAATCGCCCATGCTAGAGCAGAAAGGAATTGTCTGCTGCCTTACAATTTTCGATGGGCGTGAGGTGTCATAAAACCCCCACATCCATCCCTCCCCTCTCTGCGGGTGAGAGAGAGTTCTGTAGAGCTGATACACTGTAACCTGATCATTTGGATCCTCACAGGAGAGTCATGACAATATGCTCATACAATTCTCCCCACTTTGTCATTTCAGCTAGCACTAGACATGTGGAGGAAGCTGATGATCGAGCCACTGCAAGCTGTCCTGATCCGGATGCTGCTCAACGAAATCAAAAAGTTGGTTCTTGGTTGATATGTACAGTAGGATTCAGCAGGGCTAGCCTGGGAGGAGAAATGCTAGAAGTACGATGCATTCGATAAGTATTCAGACCCCTTGAATCTTTCCACATTTTGTTACGTTGCAGCTAGGTTTGCAAAATTCCGGGAACTTTCAATAAATTCCCTGGTTTTCCCGAAATCCCCGGTTGGAGGATTCCCGGAATCAGGAGGGAATGAGCAGGAAATCTGGATTCCTCTAACCAGGATATCTAGAAAAACAAAGGAATTTATTGAAAGTTTCTGGAATTTTGCAACCATAGTTGCAGCCTTATTCAAAAATCGATTTTCTTTAATCGCTCATCATTCTGCACACAATACCCCATAATGACAAAGCAAAAACTGTTTTTTTGGAATGCTTCGAGACAGGATTGTGTCGAGGCACAGATCTGGGGAAGGGTACAAAAAAAATTCTGCAGCATTGAAGGTCCCTAAGAAAACAGCAGCATCATTCTTAAATGGAAGAAGATTAGAACCACCAAGCCTTTTCCTAGAGCTGGCCGCGCGGCCAAACTGAGCAATCGGAGGAGAAGGGCCTTAGTCAGGGAGGTGACCAAGAACCTGAGCTCCAGGGTTCCTCTGTGGAGATGGGAGAACCTTCCAGAAGGACAACCATCTCCGCAGCTTTCCACCAATCAGGCCTTTATGGTAGAGGGTTCAGACGGAAGCCACTCCTTAGTTAAAGGCACATGACAGCCTGCTTGGACTTTGCCTAAAGACTCTCAGACCTGGCCTGAATGCGAAGAGTCACACCTGGAGGAAACCTGGCACTATCCTACGGTGAAGCATGGTGGTGGCATCATCATGCTGTGGGGTTGTTTTTAAGCGGCAGGGACTGGGAGACTAGTCAGGCTTGAGGAAAAGATGAATGGAGCAAAGTACAGAGATCCTTGATGAAAACCTGCTCCAGAGCGCTCAGGACCTCAGACTGGGGCAAAGGTTCAGCTCCCAACAGGACAACAACCCTAAGCACACAGCCAAGACAATGCAGGAGTGGCTTCGGGACATGTCTCTGAATGTCCATGAGTGGCCCAGCCAGAGCCCCGACTTGAACCCGATCGAACAACTCTGGAGAGACCTGTGCGCTCCTCATCCAACCTGACAGAGCTTGAGAGGATCTGCAGAGAAGAATGGGACAAGCTCTACAAATACAGGTGTGCCAAGCTTGTAGCGTCATACCCAAGAAGACTCAAGGCTGTAATCGCTGCCAAAGGTGCTTTAGCAAACTACTGAGTAAAGGATCTGAATACCTATGTAAATATGATATTTCTGTTTTTATTTTAGCAAAAATGTCTAAACATGTTTTTGCTTTTTTATTGTGGGGTATTATAGATTGACGAGGGGAAAAACATATCAAGGGGTCTGAATACTTTCCGAATGGACTGTAGGTCTAAAATGACCAGTGCTTCTATTTAGCGGTTTGTGATTGTCTTAATGACTTGATCTCTGGGTTTGTTTCTGTGAAGGTAAAGGATGAACATTCGCTCTGTTCTGACCGTATCTATTACCGTGTTATAGCAGGCTAATACAGTTCAGGGTTACTGTTAGGCAGCTTTTGATATGTCATTTAAAACCACAAGTTACCTTTTACTCTTTTATTTACATTCTCTAGCTAGGCACAGGTTAATGCTCCACAGAAATAGTATCACTAATTGAGCTTGTGTTCTTCTCTTCCAGTGACCGGTGTGGCGAAGACCCAAATCAGAAAGTAATCCATGGGGTTATCAACTCCTTTGTTCATGTTGAACAGTACAAGAAAAAGTTTCCTCTGAAGGTAAGCAGCTGTGCTATGTTGGAATCGAATAATAATAATTTATTTAACTTTTCCAGAAAATAATCTAAAAGTGCATAGAAAGCAAAACAAACAACACCTTTAAATTGAGATGGTAGAGACAGAGTTTGAATGTCTCCATTTGGCATCAGATGAAAGGCTGGGAGTTCAGATTGGAAAGGCAGTGTAACTTCAGCAGATGGTACAAGCAGAGAGAGAAAAAAAGACAGCGCTTCACCAATGCACCACATCTGCTTCTCCGACAGTCAGTTCCTCCATAGGATCCGCTACTCCGTAGGTACTGGTCCTCCATTGCAGAACATGTAGCACCCACCTGGGTTAGGCCACGGGTGCTGAAAAGCGCTCGAAAAGGCAGTGTGTAAGAACAGTCCCTGAGGCTATTTTGCCATCTCTGCAGTACTTGTTGTAATCCTTCCTGACGTAATTCTTCCTGATGAAAAAATAAAAGCCGGGGCTGCATTATTTGAATCCAAACTGTTGAGCGTGAAAAACGCTGCAGCATTGCAGTTCTTGACACAAACCCGTTGCACCTGGCAGCTACTACCATACCCCGTTCAAAGGCACTTAAATATTTTGTCTTGCCCATTCACCCTCTGAATGGCACACATTCTCAATTGTCTCAAGGCTTAAAAATCCTTCTTTATCCTATCTTCTGCCCTTCATCTACAGTGATTGAAGTGGATTTAACAAGTGACATCAATAAGGGATCATAGCTTTCACTTGGTCAGTCTGTCATTTAAAGAGCAGGTGTTCTTGACCTCAACCCCGTGGAACACCTTTGGGATGAATTAGAACGCCGACTGCAAGCCAGGCCTAATCGCCCAACATCAGTGCCCAACCTTACTAATGCTTTTATGGCTGAATGGAACCAAGTCCCCACAGCAATGTTCCAACTTCTAGTGGAAAGCCTTCCCAGAAGAGTAGACGCTGTTATAGCACCAAAGGGGGGACCAACTCCATATTAATAAATGTACATGATTTTGGAATGAGATGTTTCGACAAGCACGTGTCCACATATTTCTGGCCGTGTGTGTGCGTGCGAGCGCGCAGTACCAGTTAAAAATGTTAGACACACCTACTCATTGAAGTTTTTTTTATATATTTTTTTTTACTATTGTTTACATTGTAGAATAATAGTGAAGAAATCAAAACTATGAAATAACACATATGGAATCATGTAATAACCAGAAAAGTGTTAAACAAATCAAAATTATTTTATATTTGAGATTCTTCAAAGTAGCCACTCTTTGCCTTGATGACAGCTTTGTACACTCTTGGCATTCTCTCAACCAGCTTCATGAGGTGGTCACCTGGAATGCATTTCAATTAACATTTCAATGTGCCTTCTTAAAATTTTGTGGAATTTCTTTCCTTCTTAATGCGTTTGAGCCAATCACAGTTGTGTTGTGCCAAGGTAGGGGTGGTATACAGAAGATAGCCCTATTTGGTAAAAGATCAATTCCATATAATGGCAAGAACAGATCAAATATGCAAAGAGAAACGACAGTCCATCATTACTTTAACCTTTCTGGACTACCCATCCCGGATCTGGGATCATTGTCATCAGAAACGCTGACTAGCCTAGCCTAGCGCCACAGGGATATAATATAATATAATGTCATGAAATCACAAGTCCAATACAGCAAATGAAAGATAAACATCTTGTGAATCCAGCCAACATGTCCGATTTTTAAAATGTTACAGATAGCCACGACGATCGTGACAATAGGTGTACAATTTGTGCACTCTGTGTGTTCTCTAAACTCACTATGCAGCTCACACTCTTTTCTTGTGTTTCAGTTTTATCAGGAAATCTTCGAAGGGCCATTTCTGACGAAAACGGGAGAGTATTACAAACAGGAAGCTTCCAATTTACTGCAAGAGTCCAACTGCTCACAGTATATGGAAAAGGTAAGATGGCTTTAGGTAGCCCAACTCATAGAGATCCATACAGCTATATATATATATTATAAGATCACTATGGTCTAACTGCTCACAGTAGCCTTTAGGGAAAAGGTAAGATGGCTGCTGGACAGGACATGTATTGCTGTTCACTCCCCTCCCGTGTTACCTACTGCTCTCTGTGGGCTGAGCATAATAAGCTACACCCTGGTCATTTAGAAATAAAATTACTCCTGTTTCAACCCTCCTAATGTTATTTCTTTGACTTTTTGTACATATAATCCAAGGGCCTTAGAGCAGTCCGTTGTAACCCTAAGGAATGCCTATGTTACATGAGAAAGATGGTAGAGGAAATCCGTTGAGGCTAGGATTTTCGAAAATATTGATTTAGTTCATGTGATTTGCCATGGTTGCAAATTGGTATTGAGTAATGTTGCTGTGCATTTATCGTGTTGTTGGTGTTATACTATTGGAGGCCTCAGTGACTTTCCGAGGAGACTCATGGCGCTCCCAGCTGTAGCACCGTCAGGTGTGTGTGTTTATGAAAATGTGTTATAATTCCAATGAAGGGGTTAAATCCTCCATCGTAAGGCTCCTTAATTGCGGGGCCTGAGTGGAAGCCCTCCAACCCTGCCCTCACCCCAGACAGTGTTGAGATGGTGTGGGAGGTCTTGTGGATGTGCTGACTTAAGAGTTGAGTCTGTGTATTTCTGTCTGACTGACTGTAGCGCAGAAACAGACAGTCCCCTACATTAGCTAGCTCACATCATGGCTGCCTTCAGGTGCGTCTGCGATGGCACCCTGTTTCCTATATTGTACACTACTTATGGGCTGTAGTCTGGTCAAAAGTCGTGCACTATATAGCGAGTAGGGCTCCATTTGGGACTCGGACTCTGTTCACAAGTGGACCTGTAAATCAGTGACAATGATAAGATTAATGTGATCGCCATTTAACAAGGATAATCACAACACTGGCTTCAAAAGGCATGGTGGCCAGTCTACAGTGTATAGGAGCATCTGTCCATCTGTTGTTGTGCTGTGTGGTGGTGACTGAAATCTCTATATATGGGATGCTTGCTGGCGGCGTTAGCGTTGCTTATATGATGTGGTATTTTTTCCCCACACAGTCACTTATCCCAGTATAGATCTTTCCAGGTTTGGGGTCAAATTCATTCAATTCAGAAAGTAAACCAAATTTCAATTCCAACATTCTCCTCATTGAAAGGAATTGGAATTTCAGTGTGCACCCTGAATTGACTGGAATTGAAATGGAATTGACCCCAACCCTGGTGCTTTCTGTTCACCTGCCTATCTTTGCATTAAGTAGACAGTGCTGCATGGTAGATTGTAGTGGGTTATTGGCTTTCAGCCCTACTGGGGTTGGGCCATTTAGCGACTTTGAAATGTGCATAATTAACCATATTAAACAAATCAATGAATCCAATGTGTTCCCTTTCTTCCCTGGCTCCACTTAGGTTTTAGGAAGGTTGAAAGATGAGGAGGTGCGATGTCGGAAGTACCTGCACCCCAGCTCGTACGCCAAAGTCATCCATGAATGCCAGCAGAGGATGGTGGCGGACCACCTGCAGTTTCTCCACGGAGAGTGTCAGAACATCATCCGCCAGGAGAAGAGAGACGGTCAGTCTGGTTACAGGAGTGACGGTCAGTTTGTTTGTTACTAATAGATACAGGGGCTGGCTTAGAAGGTCTGTTACTCTAGTTAGATGGTAATTCTGTATTTAGATGGTCAAATCAGTAAGTTAGATGGTCAGGGTGCCAGGGGCTGGCTTAGAGCCAGTGTTAATTATGCACAGGTCATCCTTACATTGGCGATCAAGCAGGCTGTATTTGGGATCCTGAGTGGCGCAGCCGTTTAAGGCACTGCATCGCAGTGCCTGAGGCGTCACTACAGACCTGGGTTTGATCCCGGGCTGTATCTCAACCGGCTGTGAATGGGAGTCCCATAGGGTTGCGCACAATTGGCCCAGCGTCATCCGGGTTAGGGGAGGGTTTGGCTGGGGTAGGCCGTCATTGTAAATAAGAATTTGCTCTTAACTGACTTGCCTAGTTAAATAAAGGTTAAATAAAATATAACTTGAGCTGGCTGAATCCCATATGGTTCATTGACTGACTCCCATATGTTACTGGCCATTGGATGTACAGTGCATTCGGAAAGTATTCAGACCCATTAACTTTTTACACATTTTGTTACGTTACAGCCTTATTCTAAAATTGATAAAATATGTGTTTTTCCTCATCAGTCTACACACAATACCCCCTAAATGACAAAGCGAAAACAGGTTTTTAGACATTTTTGCTAATTTATTCAAACTAAAAAATTGATACTTTATTTACAAAAGTAACATCAGACCCTTTGCTATGAGCCTCGAAATTCAGCTCAGGTGCATCATGTTTATGTGTAATCGGTGGAGAAGGTCCTTGGTCAGGGAGGTGACCAAGAACCCAAAGGTCAGTCTGACAGAACTCCAGAGTTCCTCTGTTGAGATGGGAGAACCTTCCAGAAGGACAACCTTCTCTGCAGCACAGGCCTTTAGGGTGGAGTGGCCAGACGGAGGCCACTCCTGAGTAAAAGGCACATGACAGCCCGCTTGGAGTTTGCCAAAAGGCACCTAAAAGACTCTCAGACCATAAGAAACAAGATTCTCTGGTCTGATGAAACAAAGATTGAACTCTTTGGCCTGAATGCCATGCGTCACGTTTGGAGGAAACCTGACACCATCCCTACGGTGAAGCGTGATGGTGGCAGCATCATGCTGTGGAGATGTTTTTCAGCGCAGGGACTGGGAGTCTAGTCAGGATAGAGGGAAAGATGAACAGAGCAAAGTACAGAGAGATCATTGATGAAAATCTGCTCCAGTGCGCTCAGGACCTCAGACTGGGGCTAAGGTTCCTTTTCCAACAGGACAACCATCCTAAGCACGCAGCCAAGACAACGTAGGAGTGGCTTTGGAACAAGTCTCTGAATGTCCTTGAGTGGTCCAGCCAGAGCCCGGACTTAAACCCGATCAAACATCTCTTGAAAGACCTGAAAATAAATAGCTGTGCAGCGGCGCTCCCCATCCAACCCGACAGAGCTTGAGAGGATCTGCAAAGAATGGGAGAAACCCCCCAAATTCAGGTGTGCTTGTAGCGTCCTACCCAAGATTACTCGAGGCTGTAATCGCTGCCAAAGGTGCTTCAACAATTTACTGAGTAAAGGGTCTGAATACTTATATGTAAATGTGATATTTCATGTATTTTTTTATTTTTTATAAATGTGCAAAAAAATAAGTTTATTCTTTGTCATTATGGGGTATTGTGTGTAGATTTGAGGGGAAAAAACCCAATGTAATACATTTTAGAATAAGGCTCTAACGTAACAAAATCTGGAAAAAGTCAAGGGGTCTGAATACTTTCCGAATGCACTGTAGCTATCGGATTTCAAACTGAACAGAGAACCTCCATCTGTGACTAAAGATCTCCACAGGTTTCACGCAAGGTGCTTGAAGTACTTGAATTTGGCACTCTGGAATACAAGATATTTTCTCAAGTTTTTTTGCTTGAAAATTACTTGAATTAAAATGAGAGGAGAACAGAAAATAAAATGTTTATATGAAAAATATTTGAAAAATGTATTGGTCTTGAAAATGAATTTCCAGGCAGACTACCTACATAATTTCCCCGCTCCCCTCACGTGTTTCGCGCTCTGGATGCCTGGAAATTAATTTGCTCTGAACTTGATGCTCCTTGGAAGAGAAGTAACAGAGCCCATCGACCTGGTGGCTGGCTTGTCACTCAATCATGGGCGTGCCAAGACCGTCCTGGACGAAGAATGACCTTGAAGTTATACACCCCAAGCTTCTCGAGCTACCTCGCCAGTTGACCTTCTGGTTCCTTCATCCTTATGAACCACTGAAGGCTGCTGTGGTCGGTGCGCACAATGAAGGGTCTTCAGAGCAGGTATTGACGGAAGTATGTAGTGAACTCCACTACTGCTAGTAGCTCCCTCTGTGTGGTCAGTGGAGGACTACCTTCAGCTCCCATACACTACTACGGGTTCCTCACCGTCCTGTATTTGGGACAAGACGGCTCGAATGCAGAAGTTTCAGTACGTCTGTATCAAGGATGAGGTCGCCGCTAATCGAGTGGATAGCCCAAGACGGGTGCGGTGGTGAGTAGCTTCTTTAAGTCTTTGAACGCCCTCCACTCCAGCCATGCCTCCTGTGGAAAACTGTAGTCGGGATGTATTGGTCTTGCAAACTGTAGTCGGGACGGCTCAGGAGAGCCTTCACTTGCTAGCTCCAGGGTCAGAGCAATTTACGGATGCTCTTGGGTAATTCCCACCTTTGTGGATCTTATCCGCTGCTAATGACGAGTTAGCCTGGAATTCCTCTGAAGTAGTTAACATTTATTAAACTTGTACACCATGTGAGGCCTCAGTTTTCTCCTGTCACTGCTATTAAACTCTAACTGTTTTATCATGCCAAAGTGCAGAGGAAAACACAACAATTTCCCCTTGATGTTTCCGGACAGTGCTATTGCCAAGTCATATGCCTGTTGCGAGAAGAAGATAGCCTACATGATAAATCATGGTCTTGCACCTTACTTTTGACACCATCTCCTGGACAAGTTGCAGAAGAATGATGGTTATGTGCTGCTTTTTGACAAACGACTGCAGCTCAAGCAAATTGATGTCCACGTAAGGTTTTTAGACCCCACAACCAACAGGGTTACCACACACTACCTGGACTCATCATTCATGGGACACGGTACAGCTAAGGACTGTCTCTCTCACGACAGATAAACCTAACATATCTCGCCTCCTACGAATTTCGATGGATGGACCACATGTTAACCACAAGTTTTACAGAGAATTCACTTCTGATGTCCTTGCAGAAGCCACAAACCGAGAGCTAATTGACATTGGAACATGTTCCTTGCACAGTATCCACAATGCATTTCAAAATGTATTTGGCTCCATAGATAGGGACATAGAGGGCACTTTAAATGCTTTCTATAGACTGTCGCACGACGTCCCTGCAAGGCAAGATTTTGTGACAACCACAGGCTCCTCAGTTTTCCCTAAAAAGTGTTGTGGACACCTATAGGTACAAAAAACAGAGGTTGCAACTAGAGCCTTAGAGGGTTTGCCAAACCGAATAAAATCCTATAGAACACCAACATGCATTACATTCACAACTGTAAAGGAAGCAATAGCAGGCAAACTTCACCCAGCAAAACATATTCTTTTCATATTTGTAGCCAAACGCATTCAAGGGTACATACATTCCCATGCTCCCATTCCTGGCAGCAGACTGGGCAGACCTATTGACTAATGTCATGAGCAGGGTCCTGAAAAGAGGTGACAGATACACTTACAACCCCCCTGAAACTCTCAAAATACATGGTGCCAGAGGATGATGCCGTGGGTCCCTTCCAAAGATGACATTGGGTTTTCAACATGTAAGCTGCTAAAACAAAAAGCGGCTAGCAAAGTGAGTGAGAGGAGGATTTTTGCGTTTGAGTGACAAAAAGAAGTGCCACCTTGAGGAAGTTGATGCTCAAAACCCCATCACTCCAGTTTTGTGAGACAGGCTGTTTGTCTTGACCCACAACAGATGGCAAGGAATCCTGCAGCTTGTGAGCGCAAATTCAAAAGTCTTCTCAAGCTTATGTAATTAAATTGAAGCATGCCCAGTGGCAGTTGGAGTGCTTCATATCGCATGAAGTTTTGAAACATCACTCTGTTTAGTGAGTATGATCTGCCGAGGACTCCTCTGAGCACATTTTTAGAGCGTCTGAAGGGTAAGGAGAACTACAGAGACCTGTGGCAAGCAACTCAAATTGTCCATCTGCTCTCCCACTGACAGGCCTTGGTAGAAAGGGGGTATTCAGTCAACTCCGCTCTCACTGTTGTAAACAAAAAGGAGCAGCCCTGCACAGCACAGAGACTGGTGTATAATGCTGTAGAGAATGCAGTAGGACTGAAGAAAGTCAACATAACGCACCAAGGATACCCTCCTGCAAGTCTGCAAGGCAGAAAAATCAAGACTACCTAGATGCACATCATGACCAAATGGAGGGCAGAGAAAATAAAATTGGTAGACAATGAGGACCTCAAATAAAAAGAGATTCCTGGAAAAGGACATGGAACTCTTGCAAAAATAAATGGAAAAGGTAGCTACAGAGGCAGACCTCAATGTCCAGAGAATGCAGTATCAAGTTCAACAGCTTCAGAAGATCAATGGAAGATAAAAAGGCTGAGCTTGGACTGTTGTGAGCACATCACTCACACTAACTCACTCACTCTCTTCAATATACACTGAACAAAAATATAAACGCAATGTAAAGTGATGGTCCCATGTTTCATGAGATTAAATAAAAGATTCCAGAACATTTCCATACGCACAAAAGGATTATTTCTCTCAAATTTGTTTACATCCCTGTGAGTGAGCATTTCTCCTTTGCTAAGATAATCCATCGACAGGTGTGGCATATCAAGAAGCTGATTAAACAGCATGATCATTACACAGGTGTACCTTGTGCTGGGGGCAATAAAAGGCCGCTAAAATGTGCAGTTTTGTCACACAAGATAATGCCACAGATGTCTCAAGGTTTGAGGGAGCTTGCATTTGGCATGCTGACTGCAGGAATGCCCACGAGAGCTGTTGCCAGAGAATGCAATATTAATTTCTCTACCTTAAGCCACCTCCGTCGTTTTAGAGAATTTGACAGTACGTCTAACCGGCCTCAACCTCAGACCACATGTATGAGGTTGTGTGGGCGAGCAGTTTTCTGATGTCAACATTGTGAACAGAGTGTCCCGTGGTGGGGGTGGGGTTGTGGTATAGGCAGGCATAAGCTATGGACAACAAACACAATTGCATTTTATCAATGGCAATTTCAATGTACAGAGATACCGTGACGAGATCCTGAGGCCCATTGTCGTGCCATTCATCCGCCGCCATCACCTCATGTTTCAGCATGATAATGCACGGCCCTATGTCGCAAGGATCAATACACACTTCCCGTAAGCTGAAAATGTCCCACTTCTTCCATGGCCTGCATACTCGCCAGACATTGAGGATGTATGGGATGCTCTGGACGTGTACGGCTGCGTGTTCCAGTTCCCGCCAATATCCAGCAACTTGAAGAGGAGTGGGACCACATTCCACAGGCCACAATCAACAGCCTGATCAACTCTATGCGAAGGAGATGTGCTGTACTGCATGAGGCAAATGGTGGTCACACCAGATAATGACTGATTTTCTAATCCACGCCCATAACTTTTTTTTAAAGGTATCTGTGACCAACATATGCATATCTCTATTCCCAGTCATGTGATATCCATAGATTAGGGCCTCATGAATTAATTGACTGATTTCCTTATATGAACTGAACCTCAGTAAAATCTTTGAAATTGCTGTGTTTCTTTGTTGTTCAGTATAATTCAATTAACTTTATTGACATGGAAATGTTTTAGATTGTTGTTGAAATTAAACGGAATGTTTTCAGAGAGACAAAGAGTGTCTACCACTCTGAATGATGTATCAGGTGAGCTGTGATGTTGATCTTTGCGGTGTACGCACTATGTTACATGTGTGCTATGCCCATGGATGTGTTTTTTATTATTAACTGGGTGGCTTGAGCCATGAATGCTGATTGGCTGAAAGCCGTTGTATATCAGACCGTATACCACGGGTATGACAAAGCATGTATTTTTACTGCTCTAATTACATTGGTAACCAGTTTACAGTATATCACAAAAGTGAGTACACCCCTCACATTTTTGTAAATATTTGAGTATATCTTTTCATGTGACAACACTGAAGAAATGACACTTTGCTACAATGTAAAGTAGTGAGTGTACAGCTTGTATAACAGTGTGAATTTGCTGTCCCCTCAAAATAACTCAACACAGAGGCATTAATGTCTAAACCGCTGGCAACAAAAGTGAGTACACCCCTAAGTGAAAATGTCCAAATTGGGCCCAATTAGCCATTTTCCCTCCCCGGTGTCATGTGACTCGTTAGTGTTACAAGGTCTCAGGTATGAATGGGGAGCAGGTGTGTTAAATTTGGTGTCATCGCTCTCACACTCCCTCATACTGACTGGCCACTGGAAGTTCAACATGGCACCTCATGGCAAAGAACTCTCTGAGGATCTGAAAAAAATAATTGTTGCTCTACATAAAGATGGCCTCGGCTATAAGATTGCCAAGACTCTGAAACTGAGCTGCAGCACGGTGGCCAAGACCATACAGCGATTTAACTGGACAGGTTCCACTCAGAACAGGCCTCGCCATGGTCGACCAAAGAAGTTGAGTGCACGTGCTCAGCGTCATATCCAGAGGTTGTCTTTGGGAAATAGACGTATGATTGCTGCCAGCATTGCTGCAGAGGTTGAAGGGGTGGGGGGTCAGCCTGTGAGTGCTCAGACCATACGCCGTATACTGCATCAAATTGGTCTGCATGGCTGTCGTCCCAGAAGGAAGCCTCTTCTAAAAATGATGCACAAGAAAGCCCGCAAACAGTTTGCTGAAGACAAGCAGACTAAGGACATGGATTACTGGAACCATGTCCTGTGGTCTGATGAGACCAAGATAAACTTATTTGGTTCAGATGGTGTGTGGCGGCAACCAGGTGAGGAGTACAAAGACAAGTGTGTCTTGCCTACAGTCAAGCATGGTGGTGGGAGTGTCATGGTCTGGGGCTGCATGAGTGCTGCCGTCACTGGGGAGCTACAGTTCATTGAGGGAACCTTGAATGCCAACATGTATTGTGACATACTGAAGCAGAGTATGATCCCCTCCCTTCGGAGACTGGGCCGCAGGGCAGTATTCCAACATGATAACGACCCCAAACACACCTCCAAGACGACCACTGCCTTGCTAAAGAAGCTGAGGGTAAAGGTGATGGACTGGCCAAGCATGTCTCCAGACCTAAACCCTATTGAGCATCTGTGGGGCATCCTCAAACGGAAGGTGGAGGAATGCAAGGTCTCTAACATCCACCAGCTCCGTGATGTCGTCATGGAGGAGTGGAAGAGGACTCCAGTGGAAACCTGTGAAGCTCTGGTGAACTCCATGCCCAAGAGGGTTAAGGCAGTGCTGGAAAATGATGGTGGCCACACAAAATATTGACACTTTGGGCCCAATTTGGACATTTTCACTTAGGGGTGTACTCACTTTTGTTGCCAGCGGTTTAGACATTAATGCCTGTGTGTTGAGTTATTTTGAGGGGACAGCAAATTTATGCTGTTATACAAGCTGTACACTCACTACTTTACATTGTAGCAAAGTGTCATTTCTTCAGTGTTGTCACATGAAAAGATATACTCAAATATTTACAAAAATGTGAGGGGTGTACTCACTTTTGTGATATACTGTATAATAGCAATAAGGCTCCTCGGTGGTTTGTGATATATGGGGCCGCGATATGTCGTGCCTAACAGCCCTTAGCAGTGATATATCGGCCATATACCAGACCTCCTCAAGCCTTATTGCTTAATTAGACAAAAGGTAGCTAGTTTTCTCACCTTTATCTACCATTTGCTTTCAGTCTTTATTTCAACCATTATCACTATTAGCTAAACAAATCTTATTCCGTATTCTCATCTCTCTGATAAATTGTTCAGACTGCCATCTGTTATTTACAATTTCAATAATGCATCTAAATCCAACTCTCTCTCTCATATTAAATTAACTTTATTGACATGGACATTTTTGAGATTGTTGTTGAAAATGGTTCAACATAAAACATTTTGGTCTGTAACCTAAAATAAAAGGTTGTTTTATTGTCATTGAGTTTGTTTTACACAATCATGTTGATCTCATTGACTGATCCATAGCTCCATTTATGAATTTGAATTCACCAGAAACAGGCTGTTGTGACTTCAAAGATTATTGCGGCTACAGTATTTAAACTCAAATCAAACTTTATTTGTCACATATACAACATGTGTAGACCTTACCATGAAATGCTTGCTTCCAAGCCCTTAACCAACAGTGCAGTTCAAGAAATAGTTAAGCATATTGTGATATCAATTAAACAATATTACATAACATGAACACAATTGCATAGCTAGTACACTATTTAGTAGCTATTAAGTAGTAGATTCCCAAATTCCCTATAGTAATACAATACGGTCATCAAGCTGGAATTGTGTAGTATTGCGAATAGGAAATGTGTTCACCAGTAGGCACGTCCCGAAACTGCTCATCACTTCTCAAATTACAACATCATCACTACTGACGTACTACGCAAGTATGTAGTAATTACGTATTGAAAGACGTGATATTGGGTATAACTGAGGTAGTGATGAATAGAACATGTATATGTGAGGAAGTATTACACATTGATGGTCCTTGAAAATAAACATTAGTGCTTGAAAATGTACTTGAAAGTCCTTGAATTTGACGTGTCTGTCTGTACGAACCCCGTCTCTATGACTGACTCTCCCCTGGCTCCGTCTGTCTCTGCCTTCCTTCTGGTCTCGCTCTCCTCTCCCCTCTTTCTCCCTCTTGCTACCCCATACAGACATGGCTAACATGTACACCCTGCTGAGAGCCGTGTCCAGCGGCTTACCCCACATGATCCAGGAGCTCCAGATCCATATCCACGACGAGGGCCTCCGAGCCACCAGTAACCTCTCTCAGGAAAACGTACGTCACATCTTTGTGTATCACTACACGTTATCATTGTACGTTATCTGATTATGGTTATTGTAAATGACAGCACCCCGCTAATCCTTTTGTCTAAATGTATTGTTTTTGGACTTCAAATACTACATTGTCGCTGTGCATTATCAGTATGTATTATCAGTAGGCCTATGCATTATCAGATTACCATTATCACAAACATAATATTCACAACTCACTACTAATTCTCCTGTTGTGTTGTTACCTCCTCAGATGCCAACCCTGTTTGTGGAGTCCGTGTTAGAGGTTCACAGTAAATTTGTTCAGCTCATTAACACAGTCCTGAATGGGGATCAGCACTTCATGAGCGCCCTTGATAAGGTATTAATGTTATGACTCCCTGGCTGGCAGCCTTAGAGGGGAAATCAGAAACTGGACACTAGGGACAGGTCAAGCCAGTAGGTGGCACCAGTGAGTGATGTTTGTGTTCACTATGGAATGTGTCTCCATATTGTTTCTCACAAGATTGTTCCGAAGGATCCTCATAAGTTAAAACATAACTTTTAACTATATTTATTAGTTGATGTCTTAGCTGTGGATGTACTGAAACTGATGGGGGGGAAATGACTGGTTTGTTTGATCCTCCCCAGGCTTTGACTTCAGTGGTTAACTACAGGGAGCCCAAATCCATCTGCAAAGCACCTGAACTGGTGAGTGTGAGACTCATTCATGACACCTGAGGTTAGGACATGTGTGGGGGGTATCAGATAAGACCATAGTGATAAACTAAGTAAAAACCCTGTACACAGCAGTTCGTCTAGAGCTCTACTACTTTATCTGTGTTTTTTCCCCAACATTTGTTTTGAGGACCATAGTAATGTCTTGACCTTGTGTTGTTTTGCCCTTTACCCATGTAGCTCGCTAAGTATTGTGACAATCTGCTCAAGAAGTCTGCAAAGGGAATGACAGAGAACGAGGTGGAGGACAAGCTGACTAGCTTCATCACCGTGTTCAAGTACATAGACGACAAGGACGTTTTTCAAAAGGTAGCTGATAGACCGGCATGAGAGTTATTACTCTCATTATCTCAAATGACCAGCGATATTGACAGCTAGTATGGCTGCTTTTTACTCCTTCCAGGCTGAATTTGGAACTCGCCAAAGAGCATTATCTAAAAAAAATAAAAAAAATAAATGTTTTTGGAGACTGAGATGTTGAATTGATGTCTTATGTTTTCTTTTTAACCATGTTGATGACTCACTCTCTTGCCTCCCTCTCACTTTCACTCTCTCTCCCACTCTGTCGCTTCTTTCTCTTTTGTACAGTTTTATGCAAGAATGTTAGCAAAGAGGTTAATACATGGGCTGTCCTTGTCCATGGACTCAGAGGAAGCCATGATCAACAAACTAAAGGTGAAATAAGACTTCTTTCAACTTTATCAGTTGCCATTCCAAGGTCTTTTATGCCTAAAGTAAGCATTTTCCATGCCAGAATGGCCCATATGGCAGGAGCATATCTCCTGTTTTCTTAGCATGAGGCAGCTTGATGTGCAGGTACACCCTCTCTGGACAAGACACTAACAATGCCATTTATTGATGCCATGATTGAGCATCACTCTCTAAACTGTCAGTCTTTCCCTTTAATCTAGTATCCCACATAACTTTCAAACGAAGCCCTACTGCATGTGCTTCTCAATGCAGTATAGTAAATGTCATCTAGCGGTGTGACTCCACTGTACTCGAATGCGTCTGTCATGTGTGATATTTGGCCGTAATGATGGACTTGTTTATTATAGTGTTTGTACTGGTGCACGTCTTTCATTCATACATACATACACACACACACACACATTCTCTCCCCCACTACAGCAAGCATGCGGCTACGAGTTCACGAGCAAGCTCCACAGAATGTACACAGACATGAGCGTCAGCGCAGACCTGAACAACAAATTCAACAACTTCATCAAGACCCAGGAGTCACCGGTTGACCTGGGAATCAGCTTCCAGATCTATGTATTACAGGTGAGAGGGGTTTAGAAGTCTCACATAAATTCATATCTTTATTGTCCGCAAATGTGTAGTGCAGTCAGGGTAAGAAACAACATTAAAACAATAACAACCATACAACATGATATAGACATAAACATTTTTTGTCCATTAAAATAACATCAAATTGGTCAGAAATACAGTGTAGACATTGTTAATGTTGTAAATTACTATTGTAGCTGGAAATGGCAGATTTTTTATGGAATATCTACATAGGCGTACAGTGGCCCATTGTCAGCAACCATCACTCCTGTGTTCCAATGGCATGTTGTGTTAACTAATCCAAGTTTATTATTTTAAAAGGCTAATTGATCATTAGAAAACCCAAATGCAATTGTTAGCATAGTAGTAAAACTGTAGTGCTGATTAATGAAGCAATAAAACTGTCCTTCTTTCTTCTTTAGACTAGTTGGGTATCTGGAGCATCAGCATTTGTGGGTTCGATTACAGGCTCAAAATAGCCAGAAACAAAGACCTTTCTTCTGAAACTTGTCAGTCTATTCTTGTTCTGAGAAATTAAGGCTGTTCCATGCGAGAATTTGCCAAGAAACTGAAGATCTCGTACAACGCTGTGTACCACTCCCTTCACCAAACAGCGCAAACTGTCTCTAACCAGAATAGAAAGAGGAGTGGGAGGCTCCGGTGCACAACTGAGCAAGAGGTACATTAGAGTGTCTAGTTTGAGAAACAGACGCCTCACAAGTCCTCAACTGGCAACTTCATTAAATAGTACCCGCAAAACACCAGTCATAACGTCAACAGTGAAGAGGCGACTCCAAGATGCTGGCCTACAAGGTCATTTCTAAATGACCCCAAACTTTTGAATGTTAGTGTATATGATGGATAGCAAAGATATCAGGTAGTCAGGAAATCGGAGCAATCATGCAAATGTGCAGTCGTCACCCATATTAATAGATAGACATTACTTTATGTGCAGGTTAAGCAGGTTGATAGCTCACCAATATTATTGGATAGACATCCAAATACACCTCTGCTGTTTTCAATCAGGATCTCAGCGATCACTGCCTCATTGCCTGCATCCGCTATGGGTTCGTGGTCAAACGACCACCCCTCATCACTGTCAAACGCTCCCTAAAACACTTCTGCGAGTAGGCCTTTGTAATCGACCTGGCCCAGGTATCGTGGAAGGATATTGACCTCATCCCGTCAGTCGAGGGTGCCTGGTCGTTCTTTAAAAGTAATTTCCTCACCATCTTAAATAAGCATGCCCCTTTCAAAAAATGTAAAACTAAGAACAGATATAGCCCTTGGTTCACTCCAGACCTGACTGCCCTTGACCAGTACAAAAACATCCTGTGGCGGACTGCAATAGCATCGAATAGTCCCCGCGATATGCAACTGTTCAGGGAAGTCAGGAACCAATACACAGAGTCAGTCAGGAAAGCAAAGGCTAGCTTTTTCAAACAGAAATTTGCATCCTGTAGCTAACTCCAAAAGGTTTTGGGACACTGTAAAGTCCATGGAGAACAAGAGCACCTCCTCCAAGCTGCCCACTGCACTGAGGCTATGCGACACGGTCACCATCGATAAATCCATGATAATCGAAAATTTCAATAAGCATTTCTCTACGGCTGGCCATGCTTTCCTCCTGGCTACCCCAACCCCGGCCAACAGCTCCGCACCCCTCGCAGCTCTACTTGCCCGAGCCTCCCCAGCTTCTCCTTCACCCAAATCCAGATCACAGATGTTCTGAAAGAGCTGCAAAACCTAGACCCGTACAAATCAGCTGGGCTAGACAATCTGGACCCTCTCTTTCTAAAATTATCTGCCGCCATTGTTGCAACCCCTATTACCAGTCTGTTCAACCTCTCTTTTATTTTGTCCGAGATCCCTAAAGATTGGAAAGCTACAGTGGTCATCCCCCTCTTCTGTTACAGACCTATATCAATCCTGCCCTGCCATTCTAAAGTCTTTGAAAGCCAAGTTAATAAACAGATCACTGACCATTTCGAATCCCACCGTACCTTCTCCGCTCTGCAATCCGGTTTCCGAGCTGTTCACGGGTGCACCTCTGCCACAATCAAGGTACTAAATTATATCATAACCGCCATCGATAAAAGACAGTACTGTGTAGCCGTCTTCATCGACCTGGCCAAGGCTTTCGACTCTGTCAATCACCGTATTCTTATTGGCAGACTCAATAGCCTTGGTTTCTCAAATGACTGTCTTGCCTGGTTCACCAACTACTTCGCAGATAGAGTTCAGTGTGTAAAATCGGAGGGCCTGTTGTCCGAACCTCTGGCAGTCTCTATGGGGGTACCACAGGATTCAATTCTCGGGCCGACTCTTTTCTCTGTATACATCAATGATGTCGCTCTTGCTGCTGGTGATTCTCTGATCCACCTCTACGCAGACGACACCATTCTGTATACATCTGGCCCTTCTTTGGACACTGTGTTAACTAACCTCCAAACAAGCTTCAATGCCATGCAACACTCCCTCCGTTGCCTCCAACTGCTCTTAAACGCTAGCAAAACCAAATGCATGCTTTTCAACCGTTCGCTGCCCCCACCCGTCCGCCCGCCCGACTAGCATCACTACTCTGGACGGTTCTGACCTAGAATATGTGGACAACTACAAATACCTAGGTGTCTGGCTAGACTGTAAACTCTCCTTCCAGACTCATACCAAACATCTCCAATCCAGAATTAAATCTAGAATCGGCTTTCTATTTCGCTACAAAGCCTCCTTCACTCACGCCGCCAAACTTACCTTAGTAAAACTGACTATCCTACCGATCCTCGACTTCGGCGATGTCATCTACAAAATAGCTTCCAATACTCTACTCAGCAAATTGGATGCAGTCTATCACAGTGCCATCCGTTTTGTCACCAAAGCGCCTTATACCACCCACCCCTGCGACCTGTATGCTCTAGTCGGCTGGCCCTTGCTACATATTCGTCGCCAGACCCACTGGCTCCAGGTCATCTACAAGTCTATGCTAGGTAGAGCTCGGCCTTATCTCCAGCTCACTGGTCACGATAACAACGCCCACCCGTAGCACGCGCTCCAGCAGGTATATCGCACTGGTCATTCCCAAAGCCAACACCTCCTTTGGCCACCTTTCCTTCCAGTTCTCTGCTGCCAGTGACTGGAACAAATTGCAAAAATCGCTGAAGCTGGGACTTACATTTGCCTCATTAACTTTAAACATCAGCTATCTGAGCAGCTAACCGATCGCTGCAGCTGTACATAGTCCATCTGTAAATAGCCCACCCAATCTACCTACCTCATCCCCATATTGATTTTATTTACTTTGCTGCTATTTTGCATACCAGTATCACTACTTACACACCATCATCTGCTCATCTATCACTCCAGTGTTAATCTGCTAAATTGTAATTACTTTGCTACTATGGCCTATTTATTGCCATACCTCCTCATGCCATTTGCACACACTGTATATAGACTTTCTTTTTTTCTATTGTGTTTATTGACTGTACGCTTGTTTATTCCATGTAACTCTGTGTTGTTGTTTTTGTCGCACTGCTTTGCTTTATCTTGGCCAGGTCGCAGTTGTAAATGAGAACTTGTCCTCAACTAGCTTACCTGGTTAAATAAAAGTTAAATAAAATAATAAAACATTACTTTATGTGCAGGTTAAGCAGGTTGTTAGCTCACCCATGTTAATGAATAGACATTACTGTATGTGCAGGTTAAGCAGGTTGATAGCATAAGAGAAAACGACACCCATCAAATAAGTATCCAATGAATTGTTTTCCTATAATAAAGGTTGTTGACACTGGAGTGAAATCGGGTAATTGGGTAATTTTCTGTGGTTTTATAAATAGAAGGTTAGGCATCTTCAGGCAGGTTTGCTGTGAGAACCTCAATGACAATGGTGGTGGAGATGTCTCACCGTGTGTGTTGTCTCGTTGCAGGCAGGAGCCTGGCCCCTCACACACATCTCTTCCTCCACCTTTGCCATCCCACAGGAGCTGGAGAAGAGTGTACAGATGGTGAGTAGCGGTTCAGGAGACTTAGATGTGGTTGTTTGGAGAGGGCATTCCCATAGAAATAACACTTTATTTCTGTGATTGCCCCAAGATTACACCGAGCTATTCAACAAAACTGCATATCTTCATCTGATGTAATTCTAACATAATTATGTTTTTCTCTACAGTTTGAGATGTTCTATAATCAGCACTTCAGTGGGAGGAAGTTGACTTGGCTGCACTATCTCTGCACAGGTATGTATGTGTGCGCGCGCGCGCACGCACGGCAGGGGATAGTAGTATAGAAAACCCCGTGCAAAATATGTGGAATTTTTTGTTAGCAGCAGTACTCTATTTTTCACTGAAGCTGCTACTACATGGAAGGCCCACTTGCTACTCACTGAAATCACATCCATAGCTCGACAGAAGTGACAGGATGATTATTCCATAGTCTAAAATGGATTGTGTGTATGCTCTGCAGTGTTTTATCCCAAATCTTCGTGACACTATTACATGTTAGTAGAGAGGCTCTGATTCTAACTAACGCTGCACCTGGCACTACTACTGCATAATCCATGAAATCCCACAGCGCTAAGACTGTGATAACTCCCTCAAAGCTTACAACAGCATACATACGTCAGGTGCAATCCCGACACTGACACTGCAGTTAACGCATTGGAACTAAATCCCTGTGTGCGTTTACAAGAATACCCAGAGAACACATCAGGATTGGGGATTAATTTTTTCTGATTTCTTCTTGGTTTTGCTTACACTTGAGAGCAGTGTTTTTGTATATACAAATACAAACCTGTTATCAATAGGTGGTGTGGCGAATAAGATGGTGGTACAGCATTGGTGATGACGATGATTGGCTCCTTTCTCTCTTTAGGTGAGGTGAAGATGAACTATCTCTCCAAGCCCTATGTTGCCATGGTGACCACCTACCAGATGGCGGTGCTGCTGGCCTTCAACAACAGTGAGACGGTGTGTTACAAAACCAACATGTTTAGTGGAAATGGATGTTTTAACTGCCTTGAGCACTAACTACCTCCACATCCTAACAGGTGGAAAAGGACTGTGTTAACTGTGCCCTAAGCACTGAGCAAGTTCAATAACTGTGCCCTAAGCACTGAACTAGCTCTGTATCATATCCTAACAGGTGGGCTACAAGGAGCTCCAAGACTCCACCCAGATGAACGAGAAGGAGCTTCAGAAGACCATCAAGTCCCTGCTGGACGTCAAGATGCTTAACCACGACTCTCAAAAGGTCAGGGGTCAGATATCAGCAGCCACAGAATCACCCGGAGACCCAGAGTCAGCAGTGTCTTCTTTAGTGGTTAGATGGATTTAAAAGTAGCTCATCTTGGCATTTTTATTATTTCTCAGTCCTTTTGGTGGATACAATGTATGTAACTATTTTCTTGTCTTCAGGAGGAAATCGATACTGAGTCCACTTTTTCACTAAATATGAGTTTCACCAGTAAAAGAACAAAGTTCAAGATCACAACGTCAATGCAGAAAGACACACCACAGGTACAGTACCCTACTACACTGAGAGCTCAGTCTGTATCCATCCAACAATGCAAACACCTATTCTCTGAAAGTGTCTGCCTCTGTTTAAACGTGTGTGTGTTTCTCCAACCTTGCAGGAGATGGAGCAGACGAGGAGTGCAGTGGACGAGGACCGCAAAATGTATTTACAAGCTGCTATAGTGAGAATCATGAAAGCACGCAAAGTGCTCAGACACAACGCACTCATACAGGAGGTGAGTTCAACTCCTGTCATATTCCACAAACCCATGTAGAAATAGCACCCCAGGTCTGTACTGTACATAAACATGGTCCTGAGAGGGAGATAGAGAGATATCAAGGCTACAGGTTCAAGCAATGTCTGTGAATGGTACAGGCAAGTTACTGTTCAGATACGATACAGAGCTTTACCTGCTAGTCCTGAGAGACCGGTTGAAACAAGGGAATGGAGAGATCCAAGGGTTTTCCTGAGGACAGAGCAGTCACCTGACCAGTCGGACTACATCCTCCCTGGTTTAGGTCTCTAGTCTAGCCCCTGGCTCTCTTCCTCCTGTGTTGATGTTCTGGTTTGTTGTGTCAGGGAGGTAAATTCCTTCCTTGATGGTGAGATATCATCTCTGAGGCCGGGACACAGAACAGAGTGATGTCAGGAATGAGTGTCTCTCCTCTGGAATGATCTTCGAACACGCCTGGGGACTAGGAGAAGACTGCAGCACATTGCTTTCTGCTGTCATCATCTATCTATCTCTCTCACTCACATATATCCTGTCTCCCCAACAACACAACACACCTCAAAACACTATTTTATTTTCCCTCTCTGTACTTTAATGGTTCAATATTTCAGTCATTGCATAAAATTAGGACTTAAGTGACTGGTTTAGTGGCGCACTCTCCCCACCACATACAGTCCCCTACATATACTCCAACATTTTGGATTTGAGATCAAATGTTTCATATGAGGTGACAATACAGAATGTCACCTTGTATTTAAGGGTATTTTTGTACATATCTGTTTTATCGTTTAGAAATGAAAGCACTATATATCTAGTACTCCCATTTTGAAGGTGTCATAAATATTTTGACAAATTCACTTATGTGTAGTAAAGTAGTCAAAAGTGTAGTATTTGGTCCCATATTCCTAGCACACAATAGCTACATCAAGCTTGTGACTGTACAAACTTGTTGGATGTATTTGCAGTTTGTTTTGGTTGTGTTTCGGAATATGTTGTGCCCAATAAAAATGAGGAGAGCTTCCTGTCTACCAGAACACAGAGGGGGTTCTTTAATGGAAGCCTCTCCAACATAATCCAGGTAGAATCAGGCATTCCCCAGGGCAGCTGTCAAGGCCCCTTTACTTTTTGCAATCTTTATTAATGACATGCTTTGAGTAAAGCCAGTGTGTCTATGTATGTGGATGACTCAACACTATACATGTCAGCTACTACAGCAAGTGAAATTATTGCAACACTTAACAAAGAGCTGCAGTTTCAGAATAGGTGACAAGAAATAGGTTAGTCCTAAATATTTCAAAAGCATTGTATTTGGGACAAATAATTCACTAAACCTTAAACCTCAACAACATCTTCTAATGAATAATGTGGAAATTGAGCAAGTTGAGGTGACTAAACTGCTTGGAGTAACCCTGAATTGTAATTGTCATGGTCAAAACATGTTGACGCAACAGTCGCTAAGATGGGGAGAAGTCTGTCCATAATAAAGCATTGCTCTGCTGCCTTAACAACACTATCAACAAGGCAGGTCCTACATGCCCTAGTTTTGTCACACATTGACTACTGTCCAGTTGTGTGGTCAGGTGCCACAAAGATGGACTTACGAAAATTACAATTGGCTCAGAACAGGGCAGCACTGCTGACCCTTAAATGTACACAAAGAGCTAACATGAATATGTCAATCTCTCATGGCTCAAAGTAGAGGAGAGATTGACCTTATCACTACTTGTTTTTGTAATAAAGTATTGACATGCTGATTCCACCTAGCTGTTTGTTTAAACTACTAGCACACAGCTCAGACACCCATGCATATCCCACAAGACATGCCACCAGAGGTCTTATCACAATCCCCAAGTCCAGAACAGACTATGGGAGGCACACAGTACTGCATAGAGCCATGGCAACATGGAACTCTATTCCACATCAGGTAAATGATGCAAGCAGTAGAATCAGATAAAAAAAAATCACCTCATGGAACAGCGGGGACTGTGAAGAGACACACACACAGGCACATACACGTGCACTCTACACACACATACACATGGCTTTTGTATTGTAGATACACTGTATATACAAAAGTATGTGGACACCCCTTCAAGTTAGTGGATTCGTCTATTTCAGCCACACCCGTTGCTGATAGGAGTATAAAATCGAGCACACAGACATGCAATCACCATAGACAAACATTGTCAGTAGAATGGCCTTACTGAAGAGTTGAGTGACTTTCAAAGTGGCACCGTCATAGGATGCCACCTTTCCAACAAGTCAGTTAATCACATTTCTGCCCAGCTAGAGCTGCCCCTGTCAACTGTAAGTGTATTGTGACGTGGAGACGTCTAGGAGCAACAACAGCTCAGCCGCTACGTGGTAGGCCACACAAGCTCACAAATCGGGACCGGCGAGTCCTGAAGCCCGTAGAAATCGTCTGTCCTCGGTTGCAACACTTACTACCGCGTTTCAAACTGCCTTTGGAAGTAACATCAGCACAAGAACTGTTCGTCGGGAGCTTCATGAAATAGGTTTCCATGGCTGAGCAGCAGCACATAAGCCTAAGATCTCTTGTGGCTGAATGGAAGCAAGTTCCCGCAGTAATGTTCCATCTTCTAGTGGAAAGCCTTCCCAGAAGAGTGGAGGCTGTTGCAGCAGCAAAGGGGGGACCAACTCCATATTAATGCCCATGATTTTGCAATGAGATGTTCGATGAGCAGGTGTCCACATACCTTTGGTCATGTGGTAGTAGATTAGTGGCCTGAGGGCACACAATGTGTTGTGAAAAGCGTTATGAAATGTCATGTAATAACACTTTTTAAAATTCTCTATTGTATGTACTTTCCTAAATGTAGCTGGACCCCAGGAAGAGTAGCTCCTGCTTTGATATCAGCTAATGGGGATCCTTAATGAATATAAAGTTACTTTTTGTAAATATAAATAGCATATGTTTCTGGACACTTATACAGTAATGTGGATGCTACCATGATTACGGATAATCATGAATTGTGAGAAAGTTACAGTGGCACAAAGATCATACCCCCAAGACATGCTAACTTCTCACCATTACCAATAACGGGAGGTTAGCATTTTTGGGGGGGTATGATATTTATGCCTTGTAATCATTATTATTATTCACGATTCTACCAACAACAGAGTAACACAGGCAGTTAATTTCTCTCTTTCTGTCTGTCCATTTCTTCCCTCAGGTCATCAACCAGTCCAAAGCCAGATTTAACCCCAGTATCAGCATGATCAAGAAGTGCATCGAGGTGCTCATTGACAAGCAGTACATTGAGCGGAGCCAGAGCTCTGCAGACGAGTACAGCTATGTGGCATAATGGAGGAATAATGGCATATTAGGCCCCCTACCCCAACCTAACCGCAGGTTAAGCAAAGAACGACAGAGACCATTCTTCTTCATATATTTTCGGGCTGTTGCTGTCTCGCGTGCTCCCGTAGGGAGGGAGGGATGAAGCAGGACTATGTGCCTCCATCTTGGAAACAAACAAAACAAGTCACCCCAGACAGCCACCGAAACACGACACCTTCTGACCCCCCCTTTCTGATTTTATGCTGTTTACATCACCAGTGCCACGCACCGTTGCGTCAATGAAAATGCCTATAGCTATCCGTGTGCAAAGCTGATAATACATTTTTTGTTGACTTAACCGAAAACAAAGAAGAATGGAAAAAGAGCGAGTGAGCTGTGACATTGACGGAAATGTTGGAGACTAGACGTGGAAAACCATGCTTTCTTTTCTCACATTTGCAGTTTTCTTTTTTTATGTATCGAAGTTAGAAAACAATATTGTAATAAAACCGGTATACTGATAATTGTATCTACTTTCAAATGTAAAGAACAAACAAATTGAGGTGACAAACATGGTCCTGCTGCTTGTCAAATAAATAAATAAAAACACTGAGGGATTTTGGGAAATATTTCAAAGGATTGTGTATGTGTTAGTGTAGCCTCTGCTTCCAGGCCTCGCTCACGTTGTGGTAGAGGCTAGTGTCAGTGTGATGAGAAACTAAGGGGATGGATGGAATGTCTATCTTTATTACAGAAGCCTACCTCTAGGGAGAGTGCAAGAGGACCCATTGTTATGAATAATTATGGAGTTACACATTGTTACGTAACTTACAATGCTGCATTCTTGTATTCCAATGATGTTGACTGCTTGTTTGTTCATGCAAGAGACAAGACCAGGGTCCACTGGTTACAACACCTTACCAACCAGGAGCTGTACAAAACTCTGCCCAGGATCAGTGAGAAGATCAACGGCCGTATGTATCAAGCATATTGGAGAAGGAATGCTAGGATCAGGTAACTCCTGTCCATTAAATCCTATTCATTATGATCTAAAAGACTAAACTGATCCTAGTTGAGCACTCCTACTGTGAGATGCTTGATACATATAGAGCCAGGAGGCTGAGATTTGCTGGTCACTGTTTCAGCCATCCTGAGCAAGGCACAAGCAGTCATACTTTGGGTACCCTCTAATGGGCTCCAGAGTGGTGCAGCAGTCTAAGGCACTGCATCTCAGTGCAAGACGCGTCACTATATTCCCTGGTTCGAATCCAGGCCCTATCACGTCCGGTTGTGATTGGGAGTCCCATAGGGTGGCACACAATTGGTCCAACGTCGTCCTGGTTTGGCCAGGATACGCCGTCATTGTAAATAAGAATTTGTTCTTAACTGACTTGCCTAGTAAAAAAAAAAAAACGTATAATGGGAGTAGACCTGGAAGACCACATGAAACATGCGTGGACAACATCTGCCGATACACTGGTCTCAGAACAACAGAGAGCTATGGCATGACATCCCATCCCCATAAGCAAGTAAGCACATTACTTTATATTAAGCCTACAACTCTATATAAGTACTGTGTATTGAACAAAAATATAAATGCAACATGTAAAGTTTTGGTCCCAATTCTCCTTATGCACCAAAAGCTTATTTTCTCAAATTGTGTGCACATCCCTTTTAGTGAGCATTTCTCCTTTGCCAAGATAATCCATCCACCTGACAGGTGTAGCATATCAAGAAGCTGATTAAACAGCATGATCATTACACAGGTGCACACATCCGGCTTCACCTGCGGGATAGTCTGAGATCATCATTATGTAGTAATGCCCTTTTGTGGGGGAAAACTGATTGGCTGGGCCTGGCTCCCAAGTGGGTGGGCCTATGCCTTCCTTATGGATATAGATATATAGCTAATAGAATTGGATTTTGTGTTCAGAAAGTCCAATGGTTTGTTTTTTTCCCTAAAATCTGATGAATCAGCAGTGAGCTCTGTACTCCAGCACTTTGGATTTGAAATTATACAATGACTATGGAGTTAAAGTGCAGACTGTCAGCTTTAATTTGAGGGTATTTTTATCGATATCAGGTTTACATTTACAAATTACAGCAATTTTTGGTACCCAATTTTTGAAAATTGCTCCCAAGGATGAACCAGACTTGTGTAGGTCTACAATTTTTTTATGAGGTCTTGGCTGATTTATTTAGATTTTCCTAAGATGTCAAGCAAAGAGGCACTGAGTGTGAAGGTAGGCCTTGAAATACATCCACAGGTACACCTCCAATTGACTCAAATGATGTCAATTAGCTTATCGGAAGCTTCTAAAGCCATGGCATAATTTTATGAAATTTTCCAAGCTGTTTAAGGCACGGTCAACTTAGTGTATGTAAACTTCTGACCTACTGGAATTGTGATCCAGTGAATTATAAGTGAAATAATCTGTCTGTAAACAATTGTTGGAAAAATGACTTGTGCATGCACAAAGTAGATGTCCTAACCAACTTGCCAAAACTCTAGTTATCAAGAAATTTGTGGAGTGGTAGAAAAACGAGTTTTGATGACTCCAACCTAAGTGTATGTAAACTTCCGACTTCAACTGTACACTACATGCAAGAAGTCTCCATCCTTTACGTTGTGCATGAATTATGAAAAATGATGAACGTTTTTTTGTTAAAATATTAATGGATTTTAGGAGCCGTAAGAGATCATTGTCTCCTATAAACTTTGAACAGTAAGTAGCCACGCCTCGAGTGAGGTCAGAGAGAGTGTCAGCCTGATGGAACCGGCCCTTTTGACCAGAGTGCATAAAAGGATTGGTAAAGAAATTAACATTTAGACCAGGAAAGATTGGGAGCTGCAGCTCACTTCTAATGTGGTTTGAACTCTGATACTCAACATGAGGTTGAGACAATAATGTCAATCACTGGTACGGCTGATTAGCTGCCCAAAGTAAAATCTCTTAGAAAGTGAATTTAAGTGGGATCATTCTACTGCTCTGTCAAATCACCGTAGTACACTAGTATCATTACCCCACTGGAACCATCGACACGACTGGCTAGCCTATCTTCAAAGAAGCTTCAGGAGTGAATGAGAGGAGGTAAAGGTAAATACATGAATGATGTCTTACTCAAAACGGTCGGCAGTTCATGTGCAAAGTATATGATTACTGTGAAAGTAGTTCCTAAAATGTATCAACGATAAGTCTCTCTCTCTCTCTCTCTCTCTCTCTGTCTCTCTCTGTCTCTGTCGTTGTGTAAGAAGCAGCCATATGTTGTGTCAGTCCGCTAGGGCCCTTTTCCTAATGTTTTAAGTATGTATGTTTATCCTGTGTTATCATTTAGTTAGCTAGTAATTCATTAAATCAATTTGTGTGGTACTGAATCGTAAGTGAGGCTGGGTTTTTTGCAGATGCAGGAGGTTACGACTGTTCGGAGTGATGTTATGATTAATACATTGACTGTTTTGTGGATGTGATAGGTAAAGTTTAATTCGGGAGATGGTAACTCTTTAACTTCTCTGGGATATGTGGGACGGTAGCGTCCCACTTGGCCAAAATCCAGAAAAAATGTAGCGCGCCAAATTCAAATATATTACTAAAAAAATATATCTTTCATGAAATCACACATGAAAGACACCAAATTAAAGCTACACATGTTGTGAATCCAGCCAACATGTCTGATTTCAAAAAGGATTTACAGGGAAAGCCCACCAAACAATTATGTTAGCTCAGTACATAGCCACAGAAAAACACACATTTTCCCAGCAAAAGATACTCACAAAAAGCAGAAATAGAGATAAAATGAATCACTAACCTTTGATGATCTTCATCAGATGACACTCATAGGACATCATGTTACACAATACATTTATGTTTTGTTCGATAATGTGCATATTTATATCCACAAATTAGTTATTTTTGCTAGTATGTTTAGTGCACATATCCAAACGCTCGCGCAAATGCAGGCAAACGTCGGACAAAAACGTCAAAAAGTTATATTACAAGTCGAATAAACTGGTCAAACTTAGTAGAGAATCAATCTTCAGGATGTTGTTATCATATATATCCAATAACGTTCCAACCGGCCCATTCCTTCATGTCTGTAGAAGTTATGGAACGCAAGGCGATATCATGAGGAAAGCTCGTGACCAAGAACTGGCAATCTGCCAGACCAATGACTGAAACACCTCGCATTCAGCCCCACATCACACTAGAGGCTTCGTTTAGCGTTCTACAGACTGTTGACATCTAGTGGAAGGCGTAGGAAGTGCAAACAGATCCATATATTACAGGGAATTGAATAGGCAAAGACTTTAACATCGACCAGTCTAAGAATTCTCACTTCCTGTTTGGATTTTTCTCAGGTTTTTGCCTGCCATATGAGTTCTGTTATACTCACAGACATCATTCAAACAGTTTTAGAAACTTCAGAAGGTGTTTTCTATCCACTAGTAATAATAATATGCATATATTAGCATCTGGGACAGAGTAGGAAGCAGTTCACTATGGGCACGCAATTCATCCAAAAGTGAAAATGCTGCCCCCTATATCAAAGTAGTTAAACATCCACTCTCGTGGTGCCCCAAATTCCTAATGATTTAATTGTTACATGATTAATTTAATCGGGTAACAATTAAACATGGTTAGTTGATTCAATAAATAACAGTCATCAGATTAATGAAAGTACACAACAGAGCCAAAGGAGGAAAAGATGGGGGATTGGAGATTCACTGAGAGAAAGTAGAAGGGGCTATTTTCTCTCTCTTGCTCTCTGAGTCTCCAATCCCCCTGCCTTCCTCCCTTGCTCCATCCCTCCCTTCATGGGTAGAGGGGGAGAGAGAGGGTGAGAGAAGGAGGTGTAGACAACTGTCTTGTCCACTACCAGCCAAAAGCACCTCTTTATCCGGGGAGATCCTGACAGATCCTGAGACAGAAAGAGGGATGAATAGAAGCCTGAGGAAGAAGAATATGGAGCACCGGGAGACTGAGGGAGAGTGTGTGTGTCTGCTAAGGATTACACTATTACCGTGTAACAGTAACCAATGGTTATGGATGAATACTGAACAGCTGATTGAAGACGGGACAGCCAGGCATTCGTGTGGTTGAGTCTCTTTTTGTGGTAACATGGACTCTTAAGTGGTTTTAAGCTTTGTTGCTCCTTGCTGAAACAAGTAAACAAGTCTTCGGTTGACTTGGCAACACTCCCCTCCCTGCAGCAGCACAAATAAATATAATGAATAAAACGGGCTTGGAACCTCTAACCCTGGCAAAAGGACTGGTAAACTCATGGGTGTCATACTTAGGCCGTTTGATTTGTACACACACACACATTTGCATTATGTTTCCGAGTAAGGAATTATTCAAACAATCTATTTAGAATACACTAACTAGCCCCCATTCAATGGTGTCTTCAGACATGGACAAAACTTCCCCTCTGAGGGACTATGTGATATCCATTCTTCTTTCAGCTAAAATACACTGTTTTGCCAGGAGAGTTGGTTGTTTTAGGACCATGGTTTTGAAATCAGGCCAAGTTACTGGGCTTTCCTTTCAAGGGGCACTCAGTAGATTTGGGCACATAGCTGTTTATGATATGCCTAGCATGACAGCTTGCTTCGACTTTGCCATTTCACCAAATTATTCCTGACAACGTGCCTGTATAACTAGTGTTTTAAACCAGACCTGGAATTCGGCACTACTGATGAAAAAAACACACACACACACACACACACACACACACACACACACACACACACACACACACACACACACACACACACACACACACACACACACACACACACTTCCCTGTACACACTCCCCCACTGCTCTCTCTCTGTGTCATGCTAGGATGTTTGTCTCTGTTGACAGCTGTCAGGGCTAGTCTATCTCTAGTGTCTGAACATTTTGCCAAACAGCCCTAATAGCTGCCAGCGTGGACTCCCTGGGCCAGCCCTGCAACACAGAGAGGCTGATTTAGGTCAGGCACTGCCCAAGGGGACATAAACAGAGGTGACATAGCCAGGCCCCCTGCTGGGATGGGAATCCCCGTTACCCCACACTCCCGGAGGCCCCGGAGCTTTCCAGGACCCGCTAAGATAACAGGCCCCGTCTCCTACTAGGGGCATATGGGACAGATATTTGACTGATACACACCGCAGGCCCACTGATTTACTGACACAGAGGAGAGGCTGGATTCTCATCTTGTGGCCCTGAATTCATGAATCTGAGGTGTTTTTATTTTATGTCTGATGGAATAGTTGTCTGTGTCACGCATACCTTGGGATTGTATTTGCTGAAGTCAGAGATGTTTTAGGCTTTGTACAAGCATATCCATCAGATTTTTGCATGTTCTAATCTGACATGGTTGATTATAGTTATTATACCTTTTCTGAGGGTGCCATTGGCTTTTCTTATAGTCTTCCAGTCCAATGTCAAATATTCAAAGATAGTTTCTCTCTTAAACAATATGATTTTTTCAGGGAATTTTCTGAATTTGGTTTGCTAATCCTTGAATCTAGGAACATCCCATGTCAAATGTCACTATTCTTTACTACACCTGACCTTTTACACATGTGTAAAGCAACCAGCGAGCAACCATTTTTGCATGCCAATTAGGCCTTTAAGTTACTGGTAGGTCTCAAGTGGCCATACACCATGAAGCACTCTCTCTCTGTCTTATCTTCCCACTTCAATGGTTCTCTGAAACCTTCTCTGTGTAATTCCTCCCCTCCCTCTGCCTCAAAGTCGCTCCAAGGTTGGTGCTTCAAATTGCCTCTCAAATTGCTTCATGAGGAGAGCCTTGCCACAGCCTCAGCCTGGGTCTTAAACTAAGTTAATATATTAGATCTAATATGATATAAGCCTAGCCGGTATGCATGCCTCGTGTGCTGCAGTAGCGGTGCGTTGGTAAAATCACTGGGGAAGCCAGTTGCATGTAACAGACAAGTATATTTTCCTGACATTTTTAGACCACTTAACAACTATTGATTTAGAACCACAGTTACCACAAGTCACAAAGAAAACAGGAGCTGCCTCAACTATTCCAGCACCATTTCAACTTCAACATTTCAACATCAACAAATCACCTCTGCCTAGTCTAATACAGTGACAACTAAAAGATACCAAAAACAATTTAGTCCAATCAATATAAGCTAAATATGATGTGGCTGTCCATGGTTCTGATTTCTGTTTGTGCGCTTGTGCTTTTGCGTGCGTTCGTGCAAGTAGAAAACATGTTGACTCACCCTACTTGTAGAGAAACGCCAATGCCACCCTCCTTTCTTTCATGTTGACGAAACGGACTATCACTCTATCATACAGTGCACGCTTTTATTTTTTGTTGTCCTAGGCTACTGGGCTAAAATGCTTGCTAGCTAGCCTAACTTCAATTCCACGACACCATTTTGTTGCTCCCAGCCTATAGACAGAAACCAAAACAAGAAACGCCCGTGCTCAGGTCTGTTCAACGCTGGTCCGACCAATCGGATTCCACGCTTCAAGATTGCTTCGATCACGTGGACTGGGATATGTTCCGCATAGTGTCGGACAATAACATTGATGAATACGCTGATTCGGTGAGTGAGTTTATTAGCAAGTGCATCGGTGATGTTGTACCCACTATTAAAACCTTCCCCAACCAGAAACCGTGGATTGATGGCAGCATTCGCGCAAAACTGAAAGCGCAAATCACTGCTTTTAATCAGGGCAAGGCGCCCGGAAATATGACCGAATACAAACAGTGTAGCTATTCCCTCCACAAGGCAATCAAACAAGCTAAGCGTCAGTATAGAGACAAAGTAGAGTCGCAATTCAACGGCTCAGACATGAGAGGTATGTGGCAGGGTCTACAGTCAATCACGGACTACAAAAAGAAAACCAGCCCCGTCGCGGACCACGATGTCTTGCTCCCAGACAAACAGGACAATACAGTGCCACCGGCACGGCCCGCTACCAACACCTGCGGGCTCTCCTTCACTGCAGCTAATGTGAGTAAAACATTTAAACGTGTTAACCCTCGCAAGGCTGCCGGCCCAGACGGCATCCCTAGCCACGTCCTCAGAGCATGTGCAGACCAGCTGGCTGGTGTGTTTACGGACATATTCAATCAATCCTTATCCCAGTCTGCTGTTCCCATGTGCATCAAGAGGGCCACCATTGTTCCTGTTCCCAAGAAAGCTAAGGTAACTGAGCTAAATGACTATTGCCCCGTAGCACTCACATCTGTCATCATGAAGTGCTTTGAGAGACTAGTCAAGGACCATATCACCTCCACCCTACCTGACAGCCTAGACCCACTCCAATTTGCTTACTGCCCCAATAGGTTCACAGACGACGCAATCACAATCACACTGCACACTGCCCTTTCCCATCTGGACAAGGGGAATACCTATGTAAGAATGCTGTTCATTGACTACAGCTCAGCATTTAACACCATAGTACCCTCCAAACTCGTCATTAAGCTCGAGACCCTACGTCTTTACCCCGCACTGTGCAACTGGGTCCTGGACTTCCTGACGGGCCGCTCCCAGGTGGTGAGGTTAGGTAACAACATCTCCACCCCGCTGATCCTCAACACTGGGGCCCCACAAGAGTGCGTTCTCAGCCCTCTCCTGTGCTCTCTGTTCACCCATGACTGCATGGCCATGCACGCCTCCAACTCAATCATCAAGTTTGCAGACAACACTACAGTGGTAGGCTTGATTACCAACAACAACGAGACGGCCTACAGGGAGGAGGTGAGGGCCCTCGGAGTGTGGTGTCAGGAAAATAACCTCACACTCAATGTCAATAAATCAAAAGAGATGATCGTGGACTTCAGGGAACAGAAGAGGGAGCAGCCCCCTATCCACATCGACGGGACAGTAGTGGAGAAGGTGGAAAGTTTTAAGTTCCTATGCATACACATCACGGACAAACTGAAATGGTCCACCCACACAGACAGCATGGTGAAGAAGGCGTAGCAGCGCCTCTTCAACCTCAGGAGGCTGAAGAAATGTGGCTTGTCACCAAAAACACTCACAAACTTTGAGTGGCTGCTGCCAACATACTGACTCATCTCTAGCCACTTTAATAATAAAAAATTGGATGTAATAATAAAACATTGGATGTAGTAAATGTATCACTAGCTACTTAAAACAGTGCCACTTTATATAATGTTTACATACCCTACATTACTCATCTCATATGTATATACTGTACTCTATACCATCTACGGCATCTTGCCTATGCCGTTCGGCCATCGCTTGTCCATATATATTTTTATGTATATATTCTTATTCATTACTTTACACTAGTTGTGAAACTGCTAGATTACTTGTTAGATATTACTGCATGGTCGGAACTAGAAGCACAAGCATTTCGCTACACTCGCATTAACATATTTAAACCATGTGTATGTGACAAATAAAATTTGATTTGATTTGGGCAACATTAGCTAGTATGTTGTTCAGTAATGTACATACTGAACTTTCATCCTCTAATGCCAGGGGCACAACAATGTATGAATTAATGGTTGGATCAGAATCGCTGTTATAATCATTGCCCAGTACAGGAGAATTAAGTCCAAATCCCTATCTCCATCAATGGCTAATTTGGGAAAGAGACAATTTTAGCTAGCTAGCCGCTGGATGACAACACAACGAGATGCAACAATTCAAGTTGTTTCTGTTAATGACGTATGCTCTCAAAGCATTTTGATTGGAGAGACGCCAAATCCAAGCTTGCTTTCCTTGGCTAATTCTTTATACTTTTTTTGTCAAGGGAAGCATTATCATCTCTAAGACATTCTAAAACACTACTCTCATCTCCTTGCAAGGGGATCAGTCTTTTTCACACAGACATAGCATTCCACAGAGGGTTGAGCTGCACTATGAAATGGAGAGGTCTGTGGACCTAACATACTCCATAAAGGCTCTGGAATGGAGGACAATACACTGAATAATGCATGTTCAAAAACTGTTCGGATTCAATCAAATCATTTGCGTTTCAGAGGAAATCAATTCTGATTTAATTGAAAACACAGGTCCTATCAATACTCAGGATATAACCCAGATGCAGACACAGGAGGCGGATGGTTCGGTTCTCAGAGTATTTATTATAACAAAGGGGCAGGCTGAAGGACAGGTCGAGGGCAGGCAGAGGTTCAAATCCAAGGCAGAGTGAAACAGAACGGCAGGAAGGCTCAGGGTCAGGGCAGGCAGAACGTTTGTCACAGGGAAGACTAGAAAACAAGCACTTGAGAACTGGTAACACACGGAAAACACATTGGGATGACTTGACGAGACAAGACGAACTGGCAACAGACAGACAGAAAACACAAGTATAAATACACAGGGGATAATGGGGAAAATAGGAGACACCTGGTCGGGGGTGGAGACAAGTACAAGACGGGGGCAACAAATCAGAGTGTGACAGGTCCTACTAATCACCCGAACAACCCTAAGTAAATAAAACATTCCGCACCGTCCTCTGCCTTTGGTTTGATCTGTAAGAAAAAAGTGTTACTAACTAACGTTAGCATTAACTCAGGAGCTAGCTAGCGATACAATCTAACATTAGCTTGCTAGCTATCTAGTTAGCTATATACTCTTCCTCTCTGCCTAAATGTATGTTAGGCAACTAGCTAAAATCTAAGTGTAACGCACATAATGTATCTGATGTTAGTTCGCTATTGAACTTTGAGTAATGTTAGCTAGCTTGCTTTTTCATGTTGTCTGTAATTAATGTTGATTTGAATCCAGCCATCATTTCCGATTTTTAAAATGTTTTACAGCGAAAACACAATATGTATTTCTATTAGCTAACCACAATAGCCAAAGACTCAACGGCATATTTTCACCATGTTTCTACTGCATAGGTAGCTATCACAAAACCAACCAAATAGAGATAAAATTAGTCACTAACCAAGAAACAACTTCATCAGATGACAGTCTTATAACATGTTATACAATAAATCTATGTTTTGTTCGAAAATGTGCATATTTGAGGTATAAATCATAGTTTTACATTGCAGCTACCATCAAAAATATCACCAAAGCAGCCAGAATAATTACAGAGAGCAACGTGAAATACCTAAATACTCATCATAAAACATTTATGAAAAATACATGGTGTACAGCAAATGAAAGATAAACATCTTGTAAAACCAGCCAATATTTCCGATTTTTTTAAGTGTTTTACAGCGAAAACACAATATAGCATTATATTAGCTTACCACAATAGCCAAACACACAACCCATTTATCAGCAGGAAAAGGTAGCTATTGCAAAAAAACTGCAAAAGATATCAAATTAATCACTAACCTTGACCAACTTCATCAGATGACAGTCTTATAACATCATGTTACACAATACATATATGTTTTATTCGAAAATGTGCATATTTAGAGGTACAAATCTTGGTTTTACAATGTGAATACGTAGCCAAAATGCACAAAATTCTCCGGAGATATTTTGGACAGTTATCTAATCTAATCAAAGAACTCATCATAAACTTTACTAAAAAATACATGTTGTACAGAAAATGAAAGATACACTGGTTCTTAATGCAACCGCTGTGTTAGAATTCTAAAAATAACTTTAGTACGACATACAGCTTACGTTATAGCGAGAGAGCTCCCAAAATCTGGGCGAAAACTAATAGTAAACATTTTCGACAGAAATACGAAATAACATCATAAATGGGTCCTACTTTTGGTGAGCTTCCATCAGAATCTAGATTTTTAAAAATAACTTTAGTATGACATACAGCTTGCGTTATTGCGAGACAGCGCCCGCTATAAGGGCGGAGAATAGGATTAAACATTTCACACAAAAATACGAAATAACATCATAAATTGTTCTTACTTTTTGCTGAGCTTCCATCAGAATCTTGTACAAGGAGTCCTTTGTCCAGAATAAATCGTTGTTTGGTTTTAGAATGTCCTTCTCTCCTGTCGAATTAGCAACCTTAGCTAGTCCATCTTCACCTAACGCAGAGAACGGAAAACTCCAAAACTCCCGATAAACGTTGAATAATCTGATAAAACTATATTGAAAAAACATACTTTACGATGATATTATCACATGTATCAAATACAATCAAAGCCGGAGATATTAGCCGTCTATACCGAACGCTTTTCAGAAGCCAATGCTGATGTCCTTCCCGCACCTTGGTAGACAAAGGAAATTGTGATCACGTCATTCCAAGAGCTCTTGTTCGACCTCAGATCAAGCTAGACACCCCATTCCACCTCCCACTGCCTGTTGACATCTAGTGGAAGGCGTATGAAGTGCATGTATATCCATAGATTTCAAGCAATTGAATAGGAAGACCCTGGGAGTTTGCTGCAAAATGAGTTCTGTTTTACTCACAGATATAATTCAAACGGTTTTAGAAACTTGAGAGTGTTTTCTATCCAATAGTAATAATAATATGCATATTGTACGATCTAGAATAGAGTACGAGGCAGTTTAATTTGGGCACGATTTTTTACAATTGGAAACAGCGCCCCCATATTGACAAGAAGATAATTTGATTTACACAGCATGCCTACCACTATGAAGATGCAAAATATGCTAAATAGATGCAAAATACCATGCTTCACCATGGGGATGCTGTTCTCGGGGTGATGAGAGGTGTTGGGTGTGTGCCAGACAAAGCATTTTCCCTGATGGCCAAATAGCTCAATTTTAGTCTCATCTGACCAGAGTACCTTCTTCCAAATGTTTGGGGAGTCTCCCACACCAAACACGTCTCAAATGTTTGGGGAGTCTCAACACCAAACGTGTTTGCTTATTTTTTTCTTTAAGCAATGGCTTTTTTCTTGCCACTTCCGTAAAGCCCAGCTCTGTGGCTTAAAGTGGTCCTATGGACAGATACTCCAACCTCCACTGTCGAGCTCTGCATCTCCTTCAGGATTATCAATGGTCTCTTTGTTGCCTCTCTGATCAATGCCCTCCTTGCCTGGTCCGTGAGTTTTGGTGGGCGGCCCTCTCTTGGCAGGTTTGTTGTGGTGCCATATTCTTTCCATTTTTTAATAATGGATTTAATGGTGCTCGGTGGGATGTTCAAAGTTTCTGATATTTTTTTATAACCCAACCCTGATCTGTACTTCTCCAGAAGTTAGAGAAAGTTAGAGAAATAACTAAAATAAATTTGTCTTGTCAAATGTTAGAAATAAATACGGTGTTCAATTAACAATTTCCAGTTTGTGTTGTCACCTACTTTAATAATGATCAAAAAAATAAAAATAATTAATTCATTTGTCATTCTTTCTTTGTCTCAGGGTATAAAATAACATTGTTGAACAGAAGTGCCATACATTAGAGCATATCCTCTTGGCAAACACTTGAATATTAAAATCTGAACATTAAAATAGATATTCCAATTTACATTCAATTGATATTACTGCTATTAAGAGTTTACGATCTAATAAGATCTATTATAAATATGTCTCTAGGAGACAGAACGCGTCCTTCCTGAGCAGTATGACGGCTGCATGGTCCCATGGTTTTTATACTTGCGTACTATTGTTTGAACAGATGAACATGGTACCTTCAGGCAATTGGAAATTGCTCCCAAGGATGAACTAGACTTGTTGAGGTCTTCAATTTATTTTCTGAGGTCTTGGCTGATTTATTTTGATTTGCCCATGATGTCAAGCAAAGAGACACTGAGTTTGAAGGTAGGCCTTGACATATATCCACAGGTACACCTCCAATTGACAACATTTTCTGGAATTTTCCAAGCTGTTTAAAGGCACAGTCAACTTAGTGTATGTAAACTTCTGACCCACTGGAATTGGGATACAGTGAATTATAAGTTAAATAATCTCTTAACAATGGTTGGAAAAATTACGTGTGTTATGCACAAAGTAGATGTCTTAACCGACTTGCAAAAACTATAGTTTGTTAACAAGAAATTGGTGGAGTGGTTAAAAAACGAGTTTTAATGACTCCAACCTAAGTGTATGTAAACTTCCAACTTCAAATGTACCAGAAAGTGTGTACAACATTGTATCAGGGCACTCTGTATATTGAAATCCCTAATGTGAATGGTAATTCACATGAATTGTCTACTCCAGCTCCCACAGGAAGAGTATGTGTTGTCATTGTGTTAGTGTTTGAGGTTCAATGTTTAATTACCCCCACTGTTACAGAGGGAATGTTGTTGTGACTGTACATCCTTCTGGGGGTTTATGTCTAAATGAGCTTATTGTTGTAATGACACACAGTTCATGTGTGGTGGCTTTGCTGCACAGTAGTCACACACAGTTGCATATGCAGCCATAATGGCCCAATTTCCCCATAGTCTCTTCTCTCTTTTTAGAGACAGCTCACTTTTTTCAGTCCCGTCATTTGTCTGCCTGCCTGTCTGCCTGCCTGCCTGCCTGCCTGCCTGCCCGCCTGCCTGCCTGCCTCCCTCCCTCCCTCCCTCCCTCTTTGTGTGTCTCTCTCTCTCTCTCTCTCTCTCTCTCTCTCTCTCTCTCTCTCTGTCTCACTCTCTCCTGCGTACCCTCAAACAGAGAGACACATCTATCTTTTATTCCATCCCCTTTATTGGTCTGGGAATCCCAAAATGCCACAGTACCAGAGCCATCACACACGTACAGCACAGCACAGCAGGCCCTTCTCTGTTCAACACTAGCTACTTTACAGTGGTACAGAATGCTTGAAGTAGTGGTACCACACTTTAGACAGACATCATCTTTTCTCTGACTTTGAGCAGGTAATAGACTGAGCAATCCTTAACTCCTTAACCACTATACAAGGGGAGGAAGATACTGTAGCTAGCTAGCTAGCATGTCAGGAAGGAAGGAAAACACACAGCTGCCCTCTCCTCCTCCTCTTTCCCCCCTCCCACTCTCTTTGTACTGTACCAGCTGGATCATGTTTCATAATGGTGCCAGTCCACGTCTAGCTAGGGGCATTTGGCAGGGCAGTGACCCACAAGCAAGGCCCAGAACCAGGGAATCATTTGTGACATTACCCCTCTCTGGAGGGATGGTGATGGTGCCTTGACACAGATGCGTTAACTTCACCCCTCACATCCTCTGGTGATGTCTCTTACTTCCTCTCTGTATATTCTATGGAGTGTGTGTGTGTGTTCTCTGTGTCCTCTAGAATGAGTATGTCAGAGTGACATTTTACAATTTCGTACCATTTTATGCTTATATGTATATTGCCTTTTTATTTTATATGTTTATTTAATTTAAGTCTATGGCACAGTAATTAATTTGTTTTCCCCATTTCAGTTCTCGCTCACTTGTTTGCTCTCCTCTGTCACAATATCACACTTCCTTTAGATCAAACCTAAAGGTCTGTGTCGCTGTGTTTTGCACTGCTTTTATGTTCAGTAATTAGTTTGTGTTCGGATTTCACAGAGAGAGTATGCAAGAGAGAGAAAATTGAGAGAGACAGGTGCAGTGTTGGAATATAGGAATAACAGAGGAGAGCGAAAGAGAGAGAGAGAGAGAGAAACGGAGGTTTGCGTTGTAAGCACAGCGATTTTTGATGCATTTTTTCTATCTCTGGCGCTAAGGGTTGATTTGAATAACAAAGCCCCTCGCCCTTCTGAGCAAGTGATGCCGCCCACAGCGCTAAACAGTCTTTGACAGGCGGTCTCTGCTGGCGAGGGTCTGGGAATGTGTGTGTGTGACTGAGCAGGCTGTGTGTCTTTGAGAACATGGGTGTGTCTCTGTGAAGAAACATGGCTCCTGTCTGTGAGCTATGACGCCCTCTCCCCTCCCAGCCTTATTTAACGCTTGTGAAGTTACATACATTAAACCCCTGGAACAGCACTGTGCGGTGCGGTGGGGAAGTTGTGTTAGCGCAGAGAGGAGTGCCAAGCTTGGCTGTTTATATTCATATTAACGGCTGGTGGGCTCAGTGACGCATAAAGCAGGTATGAAGTATTGAAGTATGCAGACAGGGAGCACTTCTCCCCTCTTGTATTTGTTTTCTGTGTATTTCTGTTTACCCACCAATCAGCAGGGAGGTATATACTGAGCCATCAGCAGAAATAACTGTGTTGTGACCTCTGTGATGATGATCCATCCTGTTCAGGCCTGCGGGTTAGAGTTGGACTGCAGCCATGCTGAGTCGGTCATAGAGAAGTGTTTGTATTTCCTAACCTGTTTACAGACAATAGGTCCATAGTGGAGCTCCTATAGGGAATTGTCATTCCCCCGACCGTTGCATTTCTCGCCTCTGAATGGTGTCATTATATAGGGATGATTGCACAAGTCATTATGCAACAAAAACATACACATTTAAAGACACACACACACACGCACACACATCCAGACCAGAAATTAAATTAATTGCAACATGCTGTATCCCAGCGCAGTACAGTGGCCCAGTGATACAGTATTCAGTCTCTGGTGTATGTTGTCTCTGATCACAACTGTTGTGGATGTGTGATTCAGGGGAGGGGTGTACAGTGTTACCCGCTGCAACATCTAGTGTGTGTGTGGCTGCAGTGAACAAACAGGATAAGAAACAACAGAGACCCCTGCTGCAGGCTACCTGGAAATAGAGGGTGATTTCTCACATTCACCTCTGATATTGGCTTGGCTAGCCATGAGTCATTCAGGAAAGATGGGCTGCTTTTCAATATAAATCGCCATGGTGTGAAATGTTCTTTGTTGAGTCAATTGAGTTTATTGCTACTAACGGGAGATTACATGGAGCTCCGAGTTAAAATCACTGTGGTTGCAAGGAAAACGGCAGCGGAATGAACTACCAGACCAGCTGATCTGACTTTGTTAAGGTGTGAAGCCGGCTTGATGACATGGGAAATGATCATTGTCTCCATTCACTATACCTGCCCCAATGAAGTAACAACCTATTAGGAACAACTAATAAAAATAAGAAAACAGATAAACTGAATGTTCAGTTGACATATTAAAACAGATCAAAAATGATTAGACTGGAAATGTAGCCTACGTCAATTACGCAGATTTAGTTAACACGTTTCATTGCAGACATTTACTTCGCCAAATTATGCCTACATTGAGGCTACTGGGGGTCTGGGTGCATGCCCCAGGCTAATATAAAAAAAAGGTTTTAAATGTTCCTTTCTAGTGACTTTTGTGCATAAAAAAAGAAAATGTGCATAAAAACTAGTAGTCTGTCGTTGAATGACAACTAACACTTTATTGGAGAATCCCTACTGTTGACCAATCACAGACGAAGGGTTGTAGACTTCAGCCGCTAAAGTCCTCAGGAAAAAAATGTGTGTGCACAAACTCCCGAAAAAACGCTTTGCCAAAGACCAAAACAAACAAAAACATCACAAACTCTGTTTTGGATGGAAAGCATGCAGATGGCTTTACTCTGGTACAGTACAATCAGGCTTAGGGCCATGGCCATTCATACTGTACTGAATACCAATTTGACTGTTACTGTGGATATATTCAACTAAAAACAATTGTGTGCTCTTTCTATACTACTGTATGAATAATTTCCCACTTCCCCTATGTCAGGTTGTTACTACTGCTGCTCTACATATTGTATGGTTTGAAACTTAATGTAATATTATACTGTAATAATAACCAGCAACATACACAGTTAAAGCTGCAATATTTAACTTTCTGGGTGACCTGACCAAATTCACATAGAAATGTGTGTTATAGCTATGTCATTCTCATTGAAAGCAAGTCTAAGAGGCGGTAGATCTGTTCTATGTGTGCTATTTCTATGCTTCCTTGTCTTAAGTTTTGTTTTTGCTTCTGTTTCTTTCGGTTTTGTACACCAGCTGAAAAAAACAGCTGAAAAAAAAATGGTTTATGGTAAATATATTTCACAGCATGTTAGCAATGGATGTACAATGACTCTCTGCACTATACTTCCTTGTTTCGTCACATAAACAGAAATTAGTCAAACTATTATATTTTTAGCAACCAGGAAATGTCAGAAGAATTTCTGCATAGTGCAACTTTAAAAGCTGTTTTAATCAAAAATAAGTAGTCATGAAAGATCAAACTGAAATGAATCAATCTCCACTCTATACAATTGTCAAAAATAAAATATCATCATGGCTGCCTCCTGCATGAAATTAGCACATGCAATGAACTATATGAGTTTTGGAGAGGCACTTTTCACTATCTTGCATGTTGGTTTTTGGCCTCTCTCTCTCAATCCCTCTCTGCTTGTCTGTCTGTTCATGGCTACTAGCCAGGAGAAAGCTTATAGTTGCTCCCGTCCGTTTTAACCCTAAGTTATAGCCCTGCACTGATGTATGTGGCCAAAGAGCTCTATTTTCATCTCATCTAACCAAAGAACCGGTTCCAGTCCAGGTGTCTACATTTGTTGGATTACATGAAAATAGAGCTCTTTTGCCACGCAAACCAGTGGTGAGTTTGGCATCAAAATGAGAATACATGAGCAGAAAAGAAGCCCATAACTACTGTAAAATATGGTGGTGGATCTTTGTTGTTATGGGGCTATTTTGCTTCCGCTGTTGCCGGGGACCTTGGTCAACGGCATCATGGACTTTACCCAGTACATTTGACCAATTTTTAACCATTTAGCCATTTTAGCCAAAAACCTGGTTGCCTCTACAAGAAGGCTGCAACATGGCCACAAGTGGACCGTCCAACAAAACAATAACTAACCCCAAGCACACATAAAATCGACACAGTAATGTTTTTTTTTGGGCCACAAAATCAACATTTTGCAACGGCCATCCCAGTCTCCGGACTTGAAACCCATAAAAAAAACATGTGGTTTGAATTGAAGAGGGAAGTTCATAATCGCAGACAAAGGATATCCGGAAGGATTCTGAATGGAGGAATGGTGTCAGATCCCTCCGAATGTGTTCTCCAACTCTTAAAACATTTTAGAAACAGGCTCGGTGTCGTTATCCTCGCAAAGGGAGGTATTGAAAGGTATTGAAAACAGGGGTGTCAATCATTTTAGAAAAAAATATTTTCTAATCAAATAGTATTACTTGTTAAACAAAATGTATTTCTCTGAGCAATTGCATTAGTATAAAATTGTATAATTTCCCCCAAAAATGTAGCTTACAATGTAGCTCAGTATTTTAATTATTTATTTTATACAGTCATTTTTGCTCATCTTTATCAAAGGTGTCAATCATTTCGGACCCCACACTGTCCTATAGAGGTTATACTCTACAGTAGCAGAAGGGGGCACTGTGGTGTTACAATTGATGTGTGAGAATGTGAGAGGCCGAAGCACGGACTCATCCAAACACCAAACCAAACTCTCGCTGATCAAACATACGCACACCAAACTCAGATAGGCATTAGGCCTACCTGTATGCTGGTGTGTTTTTGAGAGTGTGTGTGTGTGTGAATGTGGCGGTCTGTTCATATTAACATGCCTGCCCTCAATCGTGTATCATGTGTGGATCCATCTGGTTCCAATGGTCCAATATACTGAATGGGTCAGTGGAGTAGAGAGCAGAGTATATAGTGTACACCACCACACACACGCACACACACACAAATCGATACTTTGACTCCAAGTATCGATTTGCGCCAAAACTTCTGTATTTTTCTTCCAAACTCTGGCTTGTTCTCCATGTCCTTTTTAAATAGTGAGCCAACATGTTTTCAGAACTTTGTTCCCATGACTGATCAAAACAAATTTTCTCATGCCCTCTCGCCTCTTTGCAGTAGACATGTAGTGAGCAATATGTTTGGAAACTTCAAATCTTAATAAAAACGCAGTATCAAATCGCAATACATATAGAATCGCGAGAATCGCAATACATATCATATCGGCACATAAGTACCATGATAATATTGTGAAGTCCCTGGCAATTCCCAGCACTAATAAAGAAGTACCCCTTTGCCCTCAGAACAGCCTCGATTTGTCGGGGAATGGACTCTACAAGGTGTCGAAAGCGTTCCACAGGGATGCTGGCCAATGTTGACTCCAATGCTTCCCACAGTTGTGTCAAATGGTGGTGGACCATTATTTATACACATGGGAAACTGTTGAGTGTGAAAAACCCAGCAGTGTTGCAGTTGTTGACACAAACCTGTGCGCATGGCACCCACTACCATACCCCGTTCAAAGGTACTTAAATATTTCATCTTGCCCATTCACCCTCTGCATTTAATGCTAAACCATTAATGGTGATCAGATATACAATGCATTCAGAAAGTATTCAGACCCCTTGACTTTTTCCACATTTTGTTACGTTTAAAGCCTTATTCTAAAATGGATTAAATATTTTTCCTTATCAATCTCCACACAATACCCCATAATGAAAAAGCAAAAACAGGTTCTCAGAAAGTTGTAGAATTAAAATACAAAAATCACATTTACATAAGTATTCAGACCCTTTATGCAGTACTTTGATTGAAGGACCTTTGGCAGCGATTACAGCCTCGTGTCTTCTTGGGTATGACGCTACAAGCTTGGCACACCTGTATTTGGTGAGTTTCTCCTATTCTTCTCTGCAGATCCTCTCAAGTTATGTCAGTTTGGATGAGGAGTGTCGCTCCACAGCTATTTTCAGGTCCCTCCAGAGATGTTCGATCGGGGTCAAGTCCGGGCTCTGGCTGGGCCACACAAGGACATTCAGAGACTTGTCCCAAAGCCACTCTTGCATTGTCTTGGCTGTGTGCTTAGGGTCATTGTCTTATTGGAAGGTGAACCTTTGCCCCAGTCTGAGGTTCTGAGCCCTCTGGAGCAGGTTTTCATCAGGATCTCTCTGTACTTTGCTCCGTTTATCTTTCCCTTGATCCTGACTAGTCTCCCAGTCCCTGCCGCTAAAAAAATCCCCACAACATGATGCTGTCACCACCATGCTTCACTGTAGAGATGGTGCCAGGTTTCCTCCAGACGTGACGCTTGGCATTCAGGCCAAATAATCTTGTTTTATTGTCTTTTGACAAACACCAAGCGGGCTTTCATGTGCCTTTTACTGAGGAGTGGCTTCCGTCTGGCCACTGTACAATAAAGGCCTGATTGGTGGAGTGTTGCAGAGATGGTTGTCCTTCTGGAAGGTTCTCCCATCTCCACAGAGGAACCCTGGAGCTCTTTCAGAGTGACAATCTGGTTCTTGGTCACCCCCTTGAGTGAGGCCCTTCTCCCCCGATTGCTCAGTTTGGTCAGGCGGCCAGCTCTAGGAAGAGTCTTGGTGTTTCCAAACTTCTTTCAATTAAGAATGATGGAGGCCAGTGTGTTCTCGGGGACCTTTAATGCTGCAGAAATGTTTTGGTAACCTTCCCAAGATCTGTGCCTCGACACAATCCTGTCTCAGCTCTCTACGGACAATTCCTTCGACCTCATGGCTTGGTTTTTGCTCTGAAATGCACCTGTGGGAACTTATATAGACAGGTGTGTGCCTTTCAAAATCATGTCCAATAAATTAAATTTACCACAGGTGGACTCCAATCAAGTTGTAGAAACATCTCAAGGATGATCAATGGAAAAAAGATGCACCTGAACTCAATATTGATTCTCATAGAAAAGGGTCTGAATGCTTATAGAAATAAGGTATTTCTGTTTTTTTTAATACATTTGCAAAACTTCTAAAAACCTGTTTCGCATTCATTATGGAGTATTGTCTGTAGATTGAAGACATAGAACATATTTTATCAATTTTAGAATAAGGCTGTATTGTAACAAAATCTGGTAAAAGTCAATGGGTCTGAAAACTTTCAGAATGCACCGTAGGTAAAAGCAGACGAGAGCACGGTCTGTGTCTCCATATTTTCTCTTTCCTCTCTTTCCTCTCTTTCCTCTCTCTACCACTCGTTTCCTCCGCCTCTCTCTTTCTCCCGCTCTCCTCTCTCTTAAACACCCATTAATGCCCGTGAACCCTGCAGGTCTGATGGTGATGCAATGTCTCTAACATAATGTTCAACTTTCTCTTTTACAATAATACTATTCTACTATAACAAGTATACTGTACTGTAGTCTCAGTCCCTGTCTTTATTCGAGCTGCTCTCTAACTGCCCACAGCCCAGAGGGGTTCATAACTCTTTATATGTCACCATCTCTGGCTCTTGTGGAAGTGGTGTGCGTGTGTCCTGTGTGTGAGCATTTGTGTGTCTGTGTTCTGGTAGTCTCCAGTGACTCAGCCAGTGTAGCAAAACATTTCTCTCTCTAGTATTCATCACTGTTCCCACTATGATAATACTACCCGGCTGGCTGCAGTGGCCACTGACAAGTGAGGATATTCACTGATCTGCGTTGGTTTATGGCTGTGATTTCATCTTCCAGGCAGCAGCGTCAAACACTCGTCACCTCCCCTCAACGCCAAAATGAAAGGATTGGCTTTTTGTGTTTTTTCTCTCTCGTGTAACATGAATGGCCAAATCCTAATCAACAGAGGAGAAGGCAGACGTTTTATACCCAGAGTGGTTGAGCTTTGCCTCTATGGCTTTGTCCCAAATGCCACCCTATATTACCTATAGTGCACTACTACTTTTGACCAGAGCCCTTTGGGCCTTGGTTAAACGTAGTGTGCTATATCGTGGTAGGCAGTCTTTGTCTTGCTACAGAATGGAGGGTTTATTGGAGGGTGCTTTAGTGAGGGTAGGTTTTACAGGCGGTTGCTCATAGTGAAGGACTGTAGTCATAAAGTCAAATAGGACACATGTCTTTATGATCTGCCCCGTAAGTGCTTTCTACTCAGCATTGCTATTCTCACAGGCATCAGAAAAGTGTGTGTGTGTGCGCGCGTGTGTTTTTGTGTTTGTGTTTGTGTGTGTGTGTGTGTGCACCAGCCAAACAGTGGTAATAATGTCAGGCCTTCTCTGACATCTGTGTTGATAACTTCCTGAATCTATCCTCCTCTCCATACACTTTATGTTTTCTTTCTCTCTCATTCTTTCACTCTCTCTCCCTTTTAACTCTCTCTTATTTTCTCTCTTTCTCTCTCTCTCTCTCTCTCTCTCTCTCTGGCTATGGGCAGTGTATGTTGTATTGGTTATGAGATTAGATAAGTCCGGTAGATGAGTTCATGGTCCGGGCATTAGCAGCACAGTGCTGAATGGGGTATACTTTACACCTAATTTCTCTGCCCACGCACTGATAAGAAGCTCATTACGCACTAAATGTGCATAAATGGCCTAGGTCCTCTCAGTCCTGCAATGTTATCTGGATGAGTAACTCCCCCCGTCGCTGGAGTGTGTGTGTGTGTATGTTTGTGTGGCACAGCGTGTGTGTTTACTAGGACACACAGCCAATCTGCATGCCTTTCCCACTCTGCAGTGAGAACACAGATAGAGAGCTGTGATAATCCTCTATCAGACCAAACCATGGAAGAGAGGGAGAAGAGAGAAGAGAGAGAGAGATACAGTATCTGTGCTGCTGTATGTGCTCCCTCCCTCCTCTATCTCTTCCTCCCATGTTAAACCAATTAACAGTAATTACCATCCCACCCCAGGCAGACTGAGCCACAGTTCTGCATGGTCCAATGTTTTCCTCTGTTCTCCTCTGTACACATAGCAGATTGAGCAATCTAATACAATTCACTTTGGGTCCCTGGGAGGGAAAGGGTTCTTCCTGCCTTATAGTACTGTCATGTCATTTATCTAGTGTGGATGGATATCAGATCTGGGTTATTTGGCTAGGGTGCCGTTAGGCCAATGGGGGGAGGATGTTGGTGCAAAGTTGTGGCAGTATCACTATATACTTCTAGTGTTGTAGTGTTTGTGAGAAGTGTGTGTGTGTGTGTGTGTGTGTGTGTGTGTGTGTGTGTGTGTGTGTGTGTGTGTGTGTGTGTGTGTGTGTGTGTGTGTGTGTGTGTGTGTGTGTGTGTGTGTGTGTGTGTGTGTGTGTGTGTGTGTGTGTGTGTGTAAGCTATGGCTTTGTAGATGAGTAAAGATGAATGGTAGATTGTCAATGTGTTCAGACTGACCCAGACTCTCCATGTTTTCTATCAGGTCCTCAGCAGTCAGTCAGTCAGTCAGCTAGTTTTATAGGTCACACAAAGGCTGTGTTTACGCTAGGGTTGGGCTATATTACGACAGTATCGTCTATTGAAGTTGATTGGCAGCCATCGCCGATGGTGACGACATTGGGATGTGACAAGGATTAGCCTATTTGAACTTGACTGGTGCTGCGCAGTAAACAGAGTCGGGCAGCGCACGACAGTGCAGCACACGAGTGGCATTCCAAGTAATCTGCCTATTCCGATTTGCTATAGCCTGTTTCAATAACTAGCCTATGTTATACAGTTGCGGCCAAATATGTTGGCACCCTTGCTCTTCTCTTAAATAGTTACCTATTTCTTCTAAAATAAGTTGAAATTGAAAAATACGTTTGTTCTCCACACCTTGTGAAGTTTACAATTTTCATTCAGAAAAGGAAGACAAATGGCATGGACAAAATCTTTGGCACCCCAGAGCTAGTATTTGGTTGCACAGCCTTTGGCAAAGGTAACTGCAGACAAACGCTTCTTGTAACCATCAATGAGTTTGCTGCACCTTTCTACTAACTATTTGGCACACTTTTCAGCAGCATAATGATCTTATTCTTAAATGTTTGAGGGGTGACCGCCAACAACTGCTGTTTTCAGCTCACGCCATAAGATTTTGATGTGATTCAGATCTTCACTCTTCACTGGCCAATCCAGAACAGTCCAGCATTTATTTTTGAACCATTCCAAGTTGCTTTTGCGGTGTATTTGGGGTTGTTGTCCTGTTTGATTGTAGGGAGGGGTGTTTTCTTTCATTGAAGGCTTCATTTGGTTGTTGGTAAACATAGGAAGACCACACTACTGAAGGATGTTTTATGAGTACATCATCATGATAGGACAAAGGTTGACATCGTCCAAACCTAGTTTACACAGGTAGCTCAATTCAGATATTTTGGCAATTATTTGCTATCTAATATCTGATATTTTCCCTAATGTAAACAGCAAAAAAAACACCTGGAATCTGTTCTTTTGACTTCCAATTTATACCACGTCCATATGTGGATTTTAATTCTGATCCTCTATATGTGACCTCTGTCTAGACGATCAGATCCATTTTTTTTTGCTCTGATGTGATTTTTATACTACATTATTCATGACTGTGTGACAGATATGCATTGTTGTCTCTCTTTTTTAATACACAATTTGTTAGGTTCAATAGGTTGCTAAGATTTGACATTTTGTAAATGGAAAAGTCATTTATAAATGCACTTGCGTATAGTAAATATTTAAATGATCTATTATGTGTGGGTATGAGATACTGTAATAAACTGGTTACAGCTAGTACATTATCTAAACAATGAGACACCATCCATCATGCTTGGCATGCTTCTAACCTGTAATCAGTGGATATGCTGATGCCTCAAGTTTACATGAAGACCAATGAGAAAGAGTCATCCCCTTTATACACACACACGTACACAGGACACACACGCACGCATAAACGTTCACTCACTCACTCACTCACTCACTCACTCACTCACTCACTCACTCACTCACTCAGCTTATTATGAGCTCGAGTGCCAGGGGAGTAGACAGAGGTGAGACCCCCCCCAATCGCTATCTCTAACTCCTTTCATTAATCATGCAGTACTGGAAGGAGTGTGCGTTTATGAGTGTCTGTTAAGTCTGTGTGTGTTTATTGTTATAGTGCTGGCTGAGTCTTTTTTATTAAAGCCAGGCATGTGTCTCCTGGACTGCTCTCCTATGGCCCAGGACCCATGATCTTATCATTATGACGGCCCAGAGGGGCACCTCTCACTGAATAATTCAACACCTTTCATTTTGGAGCTGATTTTATTGAATGAATCCTCCTCTCCCACACTCCATCTCTCTCACATACACACACACACAAACACACACACACCAGCCAGGGAGCTCAAGATCCACTTTGACGTCTGTCCTGGTAAGCAGAACATCGGGAGATGAACGGCCACCAGGGGCAACTGTGAGCACTGTTACCATCATGTAGGCTTGGGTATTGCTACAGTGTTGGGGATGGCGTAAGTCGTGAGCTCCAGCTCCGAGGGTTGTGTGTTCAATCCCAGTGCTATGCAGTCATTTTTAATTATTTTGTTTTAACCATCCCAAACCTTAACCCTTACCTTTACCATTCATAATTCATGCTTAACTTCTCTAGGGTAGGGGGCAGCATTGGGAATTTTGGATGAAAAGCGTGCCCAAATTAAACTGCCTGCTACTCAGCCATGAAAGCTAGAATATGCAAATAATTTGTAGATTTGGATAGAAAACACTCTGAAGTTTCTAAAACGGTTTGAATGATGTCTGTGAGTATAACAGAACTCATATGGCAGGCAAAAACCTGAGAAAAAAATCCAACCAGGAAGTGGGAAATCTGAGGATTGTAGTTTTTCATCTCATTGCCTATCGAATACACAGTGTCTATGGGGTCATATTGCACTTCCTAAGACTTCCACTTGATGTCAACAGTCTTTAGAACCTTGTTTGAGGCTTCTACTGTGAGGTGGGGGCGAGTGAGAGGGGATTGAGTCAGAGGTCTGCCAGAGAGGCATGAGCTGACGAAGCGCGTTCACGTGATAGTTAGCTGGCGTTCCATTGCATTTCTGAAGACAAAGGAATTCTCCGGTTGGAACATTATTGAAGATTTATGTTAAAAACATCCTAAAGATTGATTCTATACATCGTTTGACATGTTTCTACCGACTGTAACGGAACTTTTTGACTTTGTCTGCACCTAGTGATCGCGTCTCATGAATTTTGATTACTGGGCTAAATGCGCAAACAAAAAGGAGCTATTTGGACATAAATGATGGACATTATCGAACAAAACAAACATTTATTTTGGAACTGGGATTCCTGGGAGTGCATTCTTATGAAGATCATCAAAGGTAAGTGAATATTTATAATGCTATTTCTGACTTCTGTTGACTACACAACATGGCGGATATCTGTTTGGGTTGTTTTGGTCTCAGAGAGCTGTACTCAGATTATTGCATGGTGTGCTTTTTCCGTAAAGTTTTTTTGTAGTCTGAGACAGCGGTTGCATTAAGGAGAAGTGGATCTAAAATTCCATGCATAACAGTTGTATCTTTTAGCAATGTTTATTATGAGTATTTCTTTAAATTGTTGTGGCTCTCTGCAAAATCAACGGATGTTTTGGAACTACTGAACATAACCTGCCAATGTAAACTCAGATTTTTGGATATAAATATGAACTTTACCGAACAAAACATACATGTATTGTGTAACAATAAGTCCTATGAGTGTCATCTGATGAAGATCATCAAAGGTTAGTGATACATTTTATCTCTATTTCTGCTTTTTGTGATTCCTCTCTTTGGCTGGAAAAATGGCTGTGTTTTTCGGTGACTTGGCTCTGACCTAACATAATCGTTTGGTGTGCTTTTGTCGTAAAGCCTTTTTGAAATCGGACACTGTGGCTGGATTTACAACAAGTGTATCTTTAAAATGGTGTAAAATACTTGTATGTTTGAGGATGTTTAATTATGGGATTTCTGTTGTTTTGAATTTGGCGCCCTGCAGTTTCACTGGCTGTTGACGAGGTGGGACGCTAGCATACCCTAGTGAGGTTAAACTTAACCTCTCTGGGATAGATGGGACGCTTGCGTCCCAACAGCCATGTCAAAATGTAGAGCGCCAAATTCAAAAAAATTATATAAAATTAAACTTGATTAAATCACACATATAAGATATCAAATTAAAGCTACACTCGTTGTGAATCCAGCCAACATATCAGATTTCAAAAAGGCTTTTCGGCGAAAGCATAAGATGCTATTATCTGATGATAGCCCAATGTAAACAAGAGAGTGTAGCCTATTTCAACCATGCTAGCGCTACTCAAAACGCTAATATAAAATATAAAACATGCATTACCTTTGACGAGATTCTTTTGTTGGCACTCCAATATGTCCCATAAACATCACAAATGGTCCTTTTGTTCGATTAATTCCATCCATATATATCCAAATTGTCCATTTATTTGGCGCCGTTGTACCAGGAAAAACAGCGTTCAATTTGAACAAAATCACGACACAATATCTAAAAAAAATTACCTCTAAACTTTGCCAAAACATTTCAAAGTACTTTTGTAATACAGCTTAAGGTATTTGTAAACGTTAATAATCGATCAAATTGAAGACAGGTCAATCTGTTTTCAATACAGGATATCAACAAACTCACGGAACATTTCACGTCTTGCCCAAATCTCAAACATAAACAAACGACGTCCCTCCACTTCCGGGTCAATATCTTGTTCACCTCACTAAGAAAAAACCTTAACCATTTTCCATACAATGGCGACATCCAGTGGAAGCAGTAGAAACTGCGCATTTACTGATTAGAATTCTGGTTTGCCCAAAACAATCCATTGAACATAGAGGAACTTAACAATAAAAAAGTTAGTCCTCAGGGTTTTGACTGCTATATCAGTTCTGTTATACTTACAGATATGATTCAAACAGTTTTAGAAACTTCAGAGTGTTTTCTATCCAAATCTACTAATTATATGCATATCTTATATTCCGGGGATGAGTAGCACGAAGTTGAAATTGCGCACGCTATTTTTCCCTAAGTGAAAATTCTGCACCCTATCATCAAGAAGTTAACCGTGGATTTGTTTTTGGTCAGACAGCAGACTGACTCTCATGTGAATCACTGCTCCTCTTACCTGTCCCCTCCTCCCGAGTGAGTTTGAAGACCATTCTGTCTGGAGATGGCAGGAAGGTCTAACGCCCCTTCACGTACGCCAAGGCTGCTGGACCACGCTCACCCCGCCATGCTGCAGACGCCAACACCTGTTAGCACTGTGTGTGTGTGACTGTGTGTGTGTGTGTGTGTGTCTTCTAAGACTCGCTCAGCTGGAGTGTGTGTGTGTCTTTTCAGACTCAGCATGTGTGTTTTTAGGTTCTTAGGTAACAACAGAGAGTAGCAGCGGTGTAAAAGAGGGGGAGAGGGGGGCAATGCAAATAGTCTGGGTAGCCATTTGATTAGATATTCCGGAGTCTTTTGGCTTGGGGGTAGAAGCTGTTTAGAAGCCTCTTGGACCTAGACTTGGCGATCCGGTACAGCTTGCCAGGAAGTAGAGAGAACGGAAGTAGAGAGAACGGAAGTAGAGAGAACAGTCCATGACTAAGGTGGCTGGAGTCTTTGACAATTTTTAGGGCCTTCCTCTGACACTGCCTGGTATAGAGGTCTTGGATGGCAGGAAGATTGGCCACAGTGATGTATTGGGCCGTTCGCACTACCCTCTGTAGTGCCTTGCGGTCGGAGGCCGAGCAGTTGCCATACCAGGCAGTGATGAAACCAGTCAGGATGCTCTTGATGGTGCAGCTGTAGAACCTTTTGAGGATCTGAGGACCTATGCCAAATCTTGTAGGAATAGGTTTTGTCATGCCCTCTTCACGACTGTCTTGGTGTGCTTGAACCATGTTAGTTTGTTGGTGATGTGGACACCAAGGAACTTGAAGCTCTCAACCTGCTCCACTGCAGCCCCGTCGATGAGAATGGGGGCGTGCTCGGTCGTCTTTTTCCTGTAGTCCACAATCATCTCCTTTGTCTTGATCACATTGAGGAAGATGTTGTTGTCCTGGCGCCACATGGCCAGGTCTCTGACCTTCTCCCTATACGCTGTCTCGTTGTCGGTGATCAGGCCTACCACTGTTGTGTCATCGGCAAACTTAATGATGGATGCGTGCCTGGCCGTGCAGTCATGAGTGAACAGAGAGTACTGGAGGGGACTGAGCATGCTCCCCTGAGGGGCCCCTGTGTTGAGGATCAGCGTGGCGGATGTGTTGTTTCCTATCCTTACCACCTGGGGGAGGCCCGTCAGGAAGTCTAGTTGAAGAGGGAGGTGTTTTGTCCCAGGGTCCTTAGCTTAGTGATGAGCTTTGAGGGCACAATAGTGTTGAACGCCGAGCTGTAGTCAATGAATCGCATTCTCACATAGGTGTTCCTTTTGTCCAGGTGGGAAAGGGCAGTGTGGAGTGCAATAGAGATTGCATCATCTGTGGATCTGTTGGGGCGGTATGCAAATTGGAGTGTGTCTAGTGTTTCTGGGATAATGTTGTTGATGTGAGCCATGACCAGCCTTTCAAAGCACTTCATGGCTTCATGACATGAGTGCTACGGGTCGGTAGTCATTTAGGCAGGTTACCTTAGTGTTCTTGGGCACAGACACTATGGTGGTCTGCTTAAAACCTGTTGGTATTACAGACTAGTACAGGGAGAGGTTGAAAATGTCAGTGAAGACACTTGCCAGTTGGTCAGAACACGCTCGCAGTACACGTCCTGGTAATCCATCTGGCCCTGCGGCCTTGTGAATGTTGACCTGTTTAAAGGTCTTACTCACATCGGCTGTTGAGAGCGTGATCACACAGTCTTCCAGAACAGCTGGTGCTCTCATGCATGTTTCAGTGTAAGTTTTCTCAAAGCAAGCATAGAAGTACTTTAGCTCGTCTGGTAAGCTTGTGTCACTGGGCAACTCTCGGCTGTGCTTCCCTTTGTAGTCTGTAATGGTTTGCAAGCCTTGCCACATCCGACGAGCATAAGAGCCGTTGTAGTATGATTCGACCTTAGTCCTGGATTTACGCTTTGCCTGTTTGATGGTTCGTCGGTGGGCATAGCGGGCATAGCGGGATTTCTTAAACATTCTGGGTTAGAGTCCCGCATCTTGAAAGCGTCAGCTCTAGCCTTTAGCTCAGTGCGGATGTTGACTGTAATCCGTGGCTTCTGGTTGGGGTATTTACGTACGGTCACTGTTGGGACGACGCCATTGATGCACTTATTGATGAAGCCAATGACTGATGTGGTGTACTCCTCAATGCCATCTTAGGATCTTGGAACATATTCCAGTCTGTGCTTGCAAAATAGTCCTGTAGCTTAGCATCTGCTTCATCTGAACACTTTTTTTATTGACCTAGTCACTGGTGCTTCCTGCTTTAGTTTTTGCTTGTAAGCAGGAAACAGGAGAACAGAGTTATGGTAAGCTTTGCCAAATGGAGGGTGAGGGAGAGCTTTGTATGCGTCTCTATGTGTGGAGTAAAGGTGGTAAAGGAGTTTTTTTCCCATAGAAACAGAAATTTGGCAAAACCGATTTAAGTTTCCCTGCATTAAAGTCCACGGCTACTAGGAGCGCCGCCTTTGGGTGAGCGTTTTCTTGTTAGCTTTTGGCAGAATACAGCTCATTCAATGCTGTTTTAGTGCCTGCCTCCGTTTGTGGTGGTATGTAAACAGCTACAAAAGATACAGATGAAAAAAAGATACTCGCTAGGTAGATAGTGTGGTCTGCAGCTTATCATGATATCTCTACCTCAGGCGAGCAATAGCTCAAGACTTCCTTAGATTTCGTGCACCAGCTGTTATTTATAAAAATACATAGTCCGCCGCCCCTTGTCTTACCAGAGGCCGCTGTTATATCCTGCCGGTACAGTGTATAACCAGCCAGCTGTATGTTGATAGTGTCGTCGTTCAGCCACGACTCTGTGAAGCATAAGATATTACAGTTTTGAATTTCCCGTTGGTAGTTTAATCTTCCGCGTAGGTCATCTATTTTATTCCTCAAAGATTGCACGTTTGCTAGCAGAATGGAAGGACGTGTAGGTTTATTCAATTGCCTACCAATTCTTAGAAGGCAGACGCCCTCTGCCTCTTTGTCTCCGCCTCCTCTTCACGCAAATCACGAGGATCTGGGCCTGTTCCCGAGAAAACAGTATATCATTTGCGTCGGGCTTGTCACACTCCTTCAAGGAAAAACAGGATTCTGCCAGTCCGTGGTGAGTAATTGCAGTGCTGATGTGCGCAAGTTATTTTTGCTCATAAGAGACGGTAGCGGTAACCTTATGTACAAAATGAGTTAAAAAATAAGTTGCAAATAAACAAACAAAAAACACAATCGGTTGGGGACACTTAAAACGTCAGCCTTCTTCTCTGGCGCCATTGTCCCTCATCCCTCTCCTCTCTGATTAACGAAAGGCGAGAGAGAAATGTATTGGATGGGTTTGGTGGAGGAGGGGGAAGGGGGACAGGGACATGGGGTGGGCAGGAGGACAATATCAAATGACCCCTTTGTCCAGTTTTTATCAGTCCCAACTGCAAATCCAAATTACATTTGTTTGGACTATGCAGAGATGAGATTAGAAGAGAGAAGGGGAGAAGAGAGAGGGGAGTAGATAAGAGGAGAGGCAGTGGCCATCTCCCTCTCAGCGGGTGGGTGGTGAGGAGACGAGAAGTCCACTGATAACAACCCTGATGCAATCAGCCATGAGAGGCCAGGCCTACAGGAGTGGAGACACTGAGAGGCCTTCTGTAGAGAGGAGACAGACTGGGGGATGGGCCATCCTGGCCTCCGCTGGCCCCATAGTGCACTATGCTACATTTCCTCTTTCCTGCCTCTGGTGCTGATTGGCCAATGTAAGACTAGTATGGGGTTGTATTGATTGATTAATCTCCTCATCAGCACTGAGGACTTTTGAGTAAGGAGCCGGGCTCAGGAGTGGTCAGCTGATGGGGCTTTATCAACACAAGTCATCTTTGTCTGTCTATGGTTCTGGCCCATCAACAGCTCAATACATAGAGAAAGGAGGGAACGGGATAGAGACAAAGGATAGAGGATGGAGACTGGTTATTACTCGGTTGAGGATTTTTATCAGTAGAGTGACACGTGATTGGCGTCAAAAAATTCAATGACATTTGACCCTTGGACAAAAAAGTAAAAAGTATTGGACTCTATACACTCACTGTGAACAAATAGGACCTATATGTTGTCTCTTAACTTAAAGTGTGTGTTTACAGTTAAGGGAAAGTTAGCTTAACCACTACAGAAATGCACTTGATCCACTCTCCAGAGGTATATGGTCCCTGTGCAGTATTAGGAGCCTTTGAACACACATGGCAGAGATGTTAAACAGGTGTGTATGTGTGTGTGGAAAGGACTTTTCTCTCCCTGTAAAAGGGGCCTATGGTAAAGGTTAACCACTGTAACTTAAACCTTTAATCAATACATTACCTGGTAATGTAGCTGATTGATGGGCTGTTTTAACAGAGTGTCACAAGGGCATCTGAACTCCCATGTTGCAGTCTGTCAGTAACACATTTGAAGGGTCATCTGTAACCCGAGGGAGTGAGAGAGTAAAAGGGAGGTGGAGAGCGAGAGAGATACTGTGTGTGTTAGGGGAGCCCAAACCACAAGAGTTATTACTGTCCAACCCAAAGGTTTTTGAACTGTGGCTCATGGTCAGAGGCAATCATTTATTATCTTGGCCTAACTCTCTCCCGACACTTACAGTAGGCCTACTCTCAGTCAATTGTTTGTTTAGTTCTATTCTTATTGTTTACTCAGACGTCTCATTGAAAAGGCTCCCATTGGATATGTAACAAAAACATCCATCGACTGGTCCCTATAATTTTTCAACTGGATCATATCAGATGTACATTGTGGGGGGGGGGGGGGGGGGGGGGGTTCAACAGACAATTCATGAACCGGCTCTCTGCAGTCAGCTATTGTTGCCTCAGCTATTTACAGGTATATTTAGAGAGCTACAATAGAGAGGGAAATGTCACATTAGTGCATATGACATTATACATTACTAGTGTGTGTGTGTGTGTGTGTGTGTGTGTGCACGTGTGTTTGTTTGTGTGCGTAATGACATTATACAAGAGTGTGTTGGTGTGTTTTTCTTTTAGGCTAAAGCTCGATCAGCCAGTGTGTCTTTTCAGACTCAGGGGGTGTTGTTTTTAATGCATACTTACAGTGTTGAATGATTACAGTGGGGATTATTTTGTCTGTGCTAATAGAACCACAGGAAAGTCCCAGAGCGAGCAGATCACTCCTAAATGTTGGGTGGATGTATGGGTGGATGATGGGTGGATGATGGCAATTAAATTAATCATAGCATACCTACGCTTTAGTGGGGAGGAGCGTGTGTGTGTGTGTGTGTGTGTGTGTGTGTGTGTGTGTGTGTGTGTGTGTGTGTGTGTGTGTGTGTGTGTGTGTGTGTGTGTGTGTGTGTATTCGTGCACATGTATGTGTGCGTCTTCCAGGAGATAGCTTTTGTTCCAATGAAAATACAATCATACATCAACTTGGTTATTTCAAGCTCTCCCCGCAGCCCACTTATGAAAATATAAAGGCCCAGGACACCTGATACAGTGAAATTCAGTTCTGGGAATACATTTTACTCCTTGTTATTCTAGTGACTAATAACTTTTTTTACATGTAATAAAATACGCTGTTCTTTCATTCTCATTAGTTAGACTGCTGAGTTCTTGAATTACATCCTGAAGTTCAGTCTCATTTTATCTCTATCCAGACACACACACACATACACACACACACATCAAGTGTTCTGTGTTCCGTGGGGTGCTCTGACCCCTGTCAAAGCTCACACCTTAAATTAGACTACCATGCTGCCATTGTGCCGGGGACCTATCCAGGTGTGGCAACAGTCCTGGGGTCTGGGGTGACGAATGAATGACAGTCCTTAGTGCTTCACGTTGGTTCTATCACTTTAATTTAAGACCCTCAACTTAGCACACACCGATACTGGCAGAATGTACATTTAAATTGACATACAGTATTTTCATCTTATATTTCTAGCGTTAACTATTCTCATCACTTGTGGTAATGACATATTGGTATCTCAATGCATACTTAGTATACATTACTATAAATTGTGGAGTGTGCAGACCTCCACAATCAACCTGATACCCCAAATAAACAATTTTGGATAAGCCTAAATCAATTACGTGCACGGTTGACCACTCACTCCCTTCGGCATGTTCTTCTTCAGATAGGGTTTCAGTTCGTCCTGCCAATGGCACATGTTCAAAGTGGATGGCCCTTGATAATGTCTCTCACCTGAGCCGCCAGTGTCCTTTACAGTCCATTATGTCCTACCAGTACACCAGCAGCATGAGAGAAGCTTGGATTGGATCTCTCTCCATGCTCACTCTATGTGGACTCATGTCGCACTCCTGAGAGAAAAGGCAGTTGATAGCTTCGACTGGATGCTGTGTACAGGTTACTGGCTCGGACTCAGGTCTCATGGTAAAAGTGGTGCTGGACTATACTGAATGCCATTGTCACCATTACTTAGGCGAGTTAGAGGGGATGTTGAGGTTCACACTGTTCTTGGTCAATTAATCCCTTCCATGCATCTAGACACCATCTGTGGTCACCTTCGCCATAACGTTGAGCGAGGACAGACCAGAACAGCAGTTTAGTTTAGGGCATGTCTGATTCAGGAAATCCTGACCAATTATTACTACTACCAACATTCTTAACTTTTACTACCTCTGAAACCCGGATCCGGGATCCCCCCCACCCCCCCCACACTGATTAGCATCACTAGCATAGCGTCACATTTAAATAGTAGCATCTAAATATCATTAAATCACAAGTCCAAGACACCTAATGAAAGATACAGATCTTGTGAATCAAGTCACCATTTCAGATTTTTTAAATGTTTTACAGGGAAGACAAAATATGTAAATCTATTAGCTAACCATGTTAGCAAAAGACACCCTTTTTCTTTGTCCACCATTTTTTCTCAACACCAGTAGCTATCACCAATTCGGCTAAACTAAGATATTGATAGCCACTAACCAAGAAAAAAGCTCATCAGATGACAGTCTGATAACATATTTATGGTATAGGATAGGTTTTGTTAGAAAAATGTGCATATTTCAGGTATAAATCATAGTTTGCCATTGCAGCCACCAACACAAATCTCACCAAAGCGACTAGAATTACTATAGAGAGCAACGTGTATGACCAATTTACTCATCATAAAACATTTCATAAAAATAGACAAAGCATAGCAATGGAAAGACACAGATCTTGTGATTTCAGACATTTCAGATTTTCTAAGCGTTTTACAGCAAAAACACAATAAATCGATAAGTTAGCATACCACATGTGCAAACGTCACCCCAGCATGAATTCAAGCCAAAGGGAGCGATATCGTTATCATCGCCAAAAGATATACATTTTTTCACTAACCTTTTCAGAATTCTTCCGATGACACTCCTGTAACATCATATTACAACATACATATATTGTTTGTTCGAAAATGTGCATATTTAGCCATAAAAAAACATGGTTATACAATGAAAATAGTAGCAAATCAAGCCTGAACATGTCGGACGCCATCTTTCATAGTGATCTAGTTTAATTGAAAGCTAATCATATACTTGACTAAAAAATACAGGGTTGACAGGAATCGAAAGACAAATTAGTTCTTAATGCAATCGCTGATTTACATTTCTAAAATTATCCTTACTGTGCAATACAGGGTTCGCCAAGCGAAGCTATAGCAAACAAAATGGCGGATTATGCGTTTAAAATATTTCGACAGAACAACGATTTATCATATTAAATATTTCTTACTATGAGGTGATTTTCCATCAGATTCTTGGGCAATGCATCCTTTCTTGGGTCTTATCTTCTTTTGGTCGAAAGGTGTCCTCTGTCCGTCGAAATGACCACTAACGTTCGACCGGGACCCAGAAACGTGCCCGGTGCTTGAAAGTGCATAACAAAGCAATGCCTCAAAATCGCACTAAACGGATCTAAATTGCTATAAAACGGTTCAGATTAACTACGTTATGATGTTTCTAACTCCGATATCGAATTAAATTACAGACAGATACATTTCACGTTGATAACCGAGCCTCTGGAAATGGCGTCCCGAGGTCCTCTTCTGCGTAATGGCAAGAGTCGAAAGGGGGGCTACCCTCACTCCTTCGCCTTTTATAACCTCTGAGAGCTACGCAGAAAGCCCATTCCACTTCTCATTGGTTACTGACATCCAGGGGAAGGCGGGTGCAGTTCATGTCGTTCCATAGGATATACAGAGACTTTCAAAACTGATCTGAAATCAGAGCTTCGCTCTCAGACCATCGCAGTACCTGTCATGGATTTCGCTGTAAAAAGAGTTCTGGGTCACCCACAGACAAAATTCCAACGGCTATAGAAACTAGAAAGTGTTTTCTATCCAATAGAATTAATAATATGCATATTGTACGATCAAGAATTGAGCACGAGGAAGTTTAATTTGGTGACACCCAGAAATAAAAAATGCTAATTGCGCCACCTATTGGCAAAAGGTTAATGCAGATTTCTAAAGCAAATGTCAAAGAGAATAACAACACAGTTGAAACCAATTTTTTCTGCAAATTGGCTTATACTTCCCTATCCTTTTGGCGATCTCACTGCAGAGTTACAGGTCAGGGAGTTAGACGGCTAATCCTTAGGGAGAAATCCTGACCATCCAGCAGACCCAATCTGGTGAGATTTGTTATTGAAGCAAGACAAAAACGAAGGGGGAAAAAACAACAGCAATACACATATATTAATTGATATGGGGAAAACATCAATCTCTTTGGAGTAACTGTCAACCATTACCAACATATAGGCATTTTTTTTATTTTTTTTTATTTCACCTTTATTTAACCAGGTAGGCTAGTTAAGAACAAGTTCTCATTTGCAACTGCGACCTGGCCAATATAAAGCATAGCAGTGTGAACAGACAACAACACAGAGTTACACATGGAGTAAACAATAAAAAAGTCAATAACATGGTAGAAAAAAGAGAATCTATATACAATGTGTGCAAAAGGCATGAGGAGGTAGGCAATAAATCGAATAATTACAATTTAGCAGATTAAAACTGGAGTGATAAATCATCAGATGATCATGTGCAAGTAGAGATACTGGTGTGCAAAAGAGCAGAAAAGTAAATAAATAAAAGCAGTATGGAGGGTGAGGTAGGTAAATTGGGTGGGCTATATACCGATGGACTAAGTACAGCTGCAGCGATCAGTTAGCTGCTCGGATAGCAGATTTTTAAAGTTGTTGAGGGAGATAAAAGTCTCCAACTTCAGAGATTTTTGCAATTCGTTCCAGTCGCAGGCAGCAGAGAACTGGAAGGAAAGGCGTCCAAATGAGGTTTAGGGATGATCAGTGAGATACACCTGCTGGAGCGCGTGCTACGGGTGTAGCCATAGTGACCAGTGAACTGAGATAAGGCGGCACTTTACCTAGCATACCCTTGTAGATGACCTGGAGCCAGTGGGTCTGACGACGAACATGTAGCGAGGGCCAGCCGACTAGGGCATACAGGTCACAGTGGTGGGTCATATAAGGTGCTTTAGTAACAAAACGGATGGCACTGTGATAAACTGCATCCAGTTTGCTGAGTAGAGTATTGGAAGCTATTTTGTAGATGACATCGCCGAAGTCGAGGATCGGTAGGATAGTCAGTTTTACTAGGGTAGGTTTGGCGGCGTGAGTGAAGGAGGCTTTGTTGCGAAATAGAAAGCCGACTCTAGATTTGATTTTGGATTGGAGATGTTTGATATGAGTCTGGAAGGAGAGTTTGCAGTCTAGCCAGACACCTAGGTACTTATAGATGTCCACATATTCTAGGTCGGAACCGTCCAGGGTGGTGATGCTAGTCGGGCGTGCGGGTGCAGGCAGCGAACGGTTGAAAAGCATGCATTTGGTTTTACTAGCGTTTAAGAGCAGTTGGAGGCCACGGAAGGAGTGTTGTATGGCATTGAAGCTCGTTTGGAGGTTAGATAGCACAGTGTCCAAGGAAGGGCCAGAAGTATACAGAATGGTGTCATCTGCGTAGAGGTGGATCAGGGAATCGCCCGCAGCAAGAGCAACATCATTGATATATACAGAGAAAAGAGTCGGCCCGAGAATTGAACCCTGTGGTACCCCCATAGAGACTGCCAGAGGTCCGGACAACATGCCCTCCGATTTGACACACTGAACTCTGTCTGCAAGGTCGTTGGTGAACCAGGCAAGGCAGTCATTAGAAAAACCGAGGCTACTGAGTCTGCCGATAAGAATATGGTGATTGACAGAGTCGAAAGCCTTGGCCAGGTCGATGAAGACGGCTGCACAGTACTGTCTTTTATCGATGGCGGTTATGATATCGTTTAGTACCTTGAGCGTGGCTGAGGTGCACCCGTGACCGGCTCGGAAACCGGATTGCACAGCGGAGAAGGTACGGTGGGATTCGAGATGGTCAGTGATCTGTTTGTTGACTTGGCTTTCGAAGACCTTAGATAGGCAGGGCAGGATGGATATAGGTCTGTAACAGTTTGGGTCCAGGGTGTCTCCCCCTTTGAAGAGGGGGATGACCGCGGCAGCTTTCCAATCCTTGGGGATCTCAGATGATACGAAGGAGAGGTTGAACAGGCTGGTAATAGGGGGTGCGACAATGGCGGCGGACAGTTTCAGAAATAGGGGGTCCAGATTGTCAAGCCCAGCTGATTTGTATGGGTCCAGGTTTTCCAGCTCTTTCAGAACATCTGCTATCTGGATTTGGGTAAAGGAGGAGCTGGGGAGGCTTGGGCGAGTAGCAGCGGGGGGGGGGGGATTGGGGGGCTGTTGGCCAAGATTGGAGTCGCCAGGAGAAAGGCATGGCCAGCCGTTGAGAAATGCTTGTTGAAGTTTTCGATTATCATGGATTTATCGGTGGTGACCGTGTTACCTAGACTCAGTGCAGTGGGCAGCTGGGAGGAGGTGCTCTTGTTCTCCATGGACTTTACAGTATCCCAGAACCTTTTGGAGTTAGAGCTACAGGATGCAAATTTCTGCTTGAAAAAGCTGGCCTTTGCTTTCCTGACTGACTGCGTGTATTGGTTCCTGACTTCCCTGAACAGTTGCATATCGCGGGGGCTCTTCGATGCTATTGCAGTTCGCCACAGGATGTTTTTGTGCTGGTCGAGGGCAGTCAGGTCTGGAGTAAACCAAGGGCTATATCTGTTCTTAGTTCTGCATTTTTTGAACGGAGCATGCTTGTCTAATATGGTGAGGAAGTAACTTTTAAAGAATGACCAGGCATCCTCAACTGACGGGATGAGGTCAATATCCTTCCAGGGTACCCGGGCCAGGTCGATTAGAAAGGCCTGCTCGCAGAAGTGTTTTAGGGAGCGTTTGACAGTGATGAGGGGTGGTCGTTTGACCGCGGACCCGTAGCGGATACAGGCAATGAGGCAGTGATCGCTGAGATCTTGATTGAAGACAGCAGATGTGTATTTGGAGGGCAAGTTGGTCAGGATAATGTCTATTAGGGTGCCCATGTTTATGGATTTATGGTTGTACCTGGTGGGTTCCTTGATGATTTGTGTGAGATTGAGGGCATTTAGCTTAGATTGTAGGACTGCCGGGGTGTTAAGCATATCCCAGTGTAGGTCACCTAACAGAACAAACTCTGAAGCTAGATGGGGAGCGATCAATTCACAGATGGTGTCCAGGGCACAGCTGGGAGCTGAGGGGGGTCGGTAGCAGGCGGCAACAGTGAGAGACTTATTTCTGGAGAGATACATTTTTAAAATTAGAAGTTCGAACTGTTTGGGCATAGACCTGGAAAGTATGACAGAACTTTGCAGGCTATCTCTGCAGTAGATTGCAACTCCTCCCCCTTTGGCAGTTCTATCTTGACGGAAAGTGTTATAGTTGGGTATGGAAAGAATTTTTGGTGGCCTTCCTAAGCCAGGATTCAGACACGGCAAGGACATCAGGGTTGGCAGAGTGTGCTAAAGCAGTGAGTAAAACAATCTTAGGGAGGAGGCTTCTGATGTTGACATGCATGAAACCAAGACTTTTTCGATCACAGAAGTCAACAAATGAGGGTGCCTGGGGACATGCAGGGCCTGGGTTTACCTCCACATCACCCGAGGAACAGAGGAGTAGTAGGATGAGGGTGCGGCTAAAGGCTATCAAAACTGGTCGCCTAGAGCGTTGGGGACAAGGAATAAAAGGAGCAGATTTTGGGCATGGTAGAATAGATTCTGGGCATAATGTGCAGACAGGGGTATGGTGGGCACGGGTACAGTGGAGGCAAGCCCAGGCTCTGGGTGATGATAAGAGAGGTTGTATCTCTGGACATGCTGGTCTCAATGGGTGAGGTCACCGCATGTGTGGGAGGTGGGACAAAGGAGGTATCAGAGGTACGGAGAGTGGAACTACGGGGTCCATTGCAAACCAAAAGAATGATAACTAGCCTGAACAACAGTATACAAGGCATATTGATATTTGAGAGAGACATACAGTAAGGCATAAAGTGATTGCAGGTCTTGATTGGGAGAGCTAGCTAAAACAACAGGTGAGATAACAGCAGCTAGTCAGCTAACACAGCAACAGCAGGTAAAAATGGCGACGACTAGGCAGAGAGGGTCGGATTAACTACACACAGAGCCTGAGTTAAAACACAGAGCCGACAGATAAAACACAAATAAACAGAATGGAGTACCGTGAATTAATGGACAGTCCGGCAGGCATCAGCTATGTAGCTAAGTGATCATAGTGTCCAGGGGGCAGCCACTACGCTAGCACGCAGCGTTTAAGGTTAGTAGCCCGGGGGGTGGTCTGCTCAGACGGAGGGGGTCTGCTCAGACGGAGGCCAGTTGAGGGCACAGCTAATGGGGTATTCGTCTGCAGACCAGACGTGGTCGTGTCGACAGAGAATCCAAGCCGGATTGCGATGGCTAAAGAGGTATTGTAGAATTGGGTTTGCTAACTGGTGCTAGCTTCGTGCTAGCTTCGTGGCAGTGGCGCTAGCTGCAAACTAGCTGTGAGGATCAGAAGTAGTGGCTCAGGGATTACGGCAGGAATCGGGCGTTGTTGTGGAGAGACAGTCCGATGCTGGTAAATTGGTGAGTAATATCCAGGCTAATAACAAGGCTAGTGTCTGTGCAGAAGGTAAAAGCTGCTAGCAGCGGCTAAAAATGACTAAATAGCTTGTAGCTGATTAGCTGGTTAGCTACTGGGGGTTCTTGAATGTGTTCCAAAGTTAAAAAATAATAGCGATTCCGTATCACATTGGGTGAGGTAGGTTACCGGAAGGTATAATCGAATTAAAAATCGAAAAGAGAGATTAAAAAAAATATATATATACAAGAAATACGAAAAATACAAACGTACACGAGAGGATGAACATTTCGGAGGGCAGAAAATACACATTTGTGGCCTGCTGGAGGTCATTTTGCAGGGCTCTGGCAGTGCTCCTCCTTGCACAAAGGTGGAGGTAGCGGTCCTGCTGCTGGGTTGTTGCCCTCCTACGGCCTCTTCCACGTTTCCTGATGTACTGGCCTGTCTCCTGGTAGCGCCTCCATACTCTGGACACTACGCTGACAGACACAGCAAACCTTCTTGCCACAGCTCGCATTGATGTGCCATCCTGGATGAGCTGCACTACCTGAGCCACTTGTGTGGGTTGTAGACTCCGTCTCATGCTACCACTAGAGTGAGAGCACCGCCAGCATTCAAAAGTGACCAAAACATCAGCCAGGAAGCATAGGAACTGAGAAGTGGTCTGTGGTCACCACCTGCAGAACCACTCCTTTTTTGGGAGTGTCTTGCTAATTGCCTATAATGTCCACCTGTTGTCTATTCCATTTGCACAACAGCATGTGAAATTTATTGTCAATCAGTGTTGCTTCCTAAGTGGACAGTTTGATTTCACAGAAGTGTGATTGACTTGGAGTTACATTGTGTTGTTTAAGTGTTCCCTTTATTTTTTGAGCAGTGTATATATATGGGGGATACAATCTTCCCAGCTCTGCTGCGAGGAGGCAGAGTCATTATATAATTTACTTTGGTACTGTCCATAAGTAGCTCGTTTTTGGTCACATGTCCAGGAATGGCTGAAGAATTGCAACATTTACCTAGAACTAACAGTGCAGATAGCAATCCTGGGTGATTTGAAAAGTCATAGTCAATCGATAAATAAAATAATTATTATTTTAGCAAAAAAAAGTATTTAATTTACAATCTGTAGAAACTATGAGAATATAAAGGTTCAGTAGTTTTGTGAAGCATCACAGCACAGTTTAAAAAAAATGGATGGTGTTAAGAGATAGATGGGGGGGGGGGGGGGTTGAATGGAGCCAAATTGTTTTTGAAATTCTTACAGAGGACACTCAATCTTAAATTAATCATTGTTTATTGTCAGCGTGCTGAAGAGTTTCCAACAAATTTGATGCACCATAGTGATTGTCTGTCAGGAGCTCTAATGGAACAGTCCTGTTAAGTTCTCGTATATACTGCAGACAAGTCATATTTGTATGATTTAGCTTATTCATAATTAATGAATCATTAATGTATGCTTCGTTCAAGTGACTAACCAATAATGGGTCTCTAAGCCGAGACCTTGAAACTGAGATATCCCTTTCTCTGAACAAGGTTCTGGGCGTACTGCCAAATTGCAGACACTGATAGTGAGGATTCATTCAATCAGTCACTTGCATGAACACAGAAATTGGTTTATAGAAAAGCACAAACAGAGAACACAAAAATGTATAACTAGAAAAGCACCAATTTAAAATGTTCCATCATAAGTCCTGAACCTCTTTGTGTCTCATGTCCACACTGTGCTATGCACCACTGAGTGACCACAGAGGAAACAAATGCTTGTACCACTCAGGATGGAAGAAAGGGAGGTGTGGAGGACATATGAGCCACGTGTCAGGCTCAATTAGTAGTGAATATCTGGACTGTGGTCTTTGAAACATAGCCCACCTCTTACAAGGGCCTGTCTGTGGAGAATGTGAGGAGGACACAAATGCATACTAATCATGTTTACAGGTTGGTCTAGCTCCTGTTACTGAATCATTGTGTTGTATCCCAATAATGCAGTATCCCCTTCCTTCTTTAGTGTGAATTGGTTTGCTACTCTATTTCACCATCTAAAAACATTGGATTGGTGTAGGCATGTCCTCGGGGGAGGGTACATATACTAGTCGTTTCCTTTCCAACCATTAAGGGAAGTGAAAAAGTGCACACTTTGGGAGAAAAGAGAGATTATTGGGATGTAACCTGGCTGTATAGTGGTTCAAAGAACAAGCAGTATTATACATTGAGTATACAAAACATTAGGAACACCTTCCTAATATTGATTTGCACACCCTTTTGCCCTCAGAACAGCCTCAATTCGTCGGGCATGAGCGTTGAAAGCGTACCACAGGGATGCTGGCCCATGTTGACTCCAATGCTTCCCACAGCTATCTCAAGTTGAGCAATGTCTACATATCTTGCATTATTCAGCCCATACAGTGGCTTGCAAAGTATTGGGGGGGTTGTATTATTTGATTTACACAACATGCCTACCACTTTGAAGATCCAAATATTTTTTTATGGTGAAACAAACAAGAAATATGACAAAAAAACTGAAAACTGGAGCATGCATAACTATTCACCCCCCCCCCCCCCCCAAGTCAATACTTTGTAAAGACACCTTTCGCATCAATTACAGCTGCAAGTATCTTGGGGTATGGAGGTCTCTATAAATTTGGCACATCGAGTGACTGGGATTCTTTGCCCAATCTTCAAGGCGAAACTGCTCTAGCTCCTTCAAGTTGGATGGGTTCTGCTGGTGTACAGCAATCTTTAAGTCATACCACAGATTCTCAATTGGATTGAGGTCTGGGCTCTGACAAGGCCATTCCAATACATTTAAATGTTTCCCCTTAAACCACTCGAGTGTTGCTTTAGCAGTATGCTTAGGGCCATTGTCCTGCTGGAAGGTGAACCTCGGTCCCAGTCTCAAATCTCTGAAAGACAAACATATTTCCCTCAATAGTTTCCCTGTATTTAGCGCCACCCATCATTCCTTCAATTCTGACCAGTTTCCCAGTCACTGCCGACGAAAATCAGGGGGTTCTCAGGGGGTTGAGAGGTGTTGGGTTCGCGCCAGACATAGCATTTTCCTTGATGGCCAAATAGCTCAATTTTAGTCTCATCTGACCAGAGTACCTTCTTCCATATGTTTGGGGAGTCTTCCACATGCCTTTTGACAAACACCAAACGTGTTTGCTAATTTATAACTTTAAGCAATTGCTTTTTCTGGCCACTCTTCTGTAAAATCCAGCTAAGTGGACCTCCCGGGCGGGGCAGTGGTCTAGGGCACTGCACCGCAGTGCTAGCTGTGCCACCAGAGACTCTGGGTTCGCGCCCAGGTTCTGTCGCAGCTGGCCGCGACCGGGAGGTCCGTGGGGCGACGCACAATTGGCCTAGCGCCGTCCGGGTTAGGGAGGGTTTGGCTGGTAGGGATATCCTTGTCTCATCGCGCACTAGCAACTCTTGTGGCGGGCCGGGGCAGTGCATGCTAATCAGGTAGCCAGGTGCACGGTATTTCCTCCGACATATTGGTGCGGCTGGCTTCCGAGTTGGATGCGCGCTGTGTTAAGAAGCAGTGCGGCTTGGTAGGGTTGTGTTTCGGAGGACGCATGGTTTTTGACCTTCGTCTCTCCCGAGCCCGTACGGGAATTGTGGCAATGAGACAAGATAGTACTAACAATTGGATACCACAAAAAGGGGGTAAGTGGAGTGTACGGCTTAAAGTGGTCCAATGGACAGATACTCGAATCTCCGCTTTGGAGCTTTGCAGCTCCTTCAGTGTTATCTTTGGTCTCTTTGTTGCCTCTCTGATTAATAACCTCTCTGGTATATGTGGGACACCAAAAGCCAGGGAAAATGCAGAGCGCCAAATTCAAATAAAATGATATAAAAATCTAACTTTCATTAAATCACACATTTAAGATACCAAATTAAAGCTACACTCGTTGTGAATCCACCCAACATGTCAGATTTCAAAAAGGGTTTTCAGCGAAAGCATAAGATGCTATTATCTGATGATAGCACAACAGTAAACAAAGCGAGTGTAGCATATTTCAACCTTGCAACCGCAACACAAAACGCAGAAATAAAATATAAATCATTCCTTACCTTTGACGAGTTTCTTTTGTTGGCACTCCAATATGTCCCATAAACATCACAAATGGTCATTTTGTTCAATTAATTCCGTCCATATATATCCAAAAGGTCAATTTATTTGGCGCGTTTGATCCAGAAAAAAACAGCTTCGAATTTGCGCAACGTCACTACAAAATATCTCTAAAGTTACGTGTAAACTTTGCCAAAACATTTCAAACTTCTTTTGTAATACAACTTTAGGTATTTTTAAACGTTCATAATCAATCAAATTGAAGACGGTTCTATCTGTTTTCAATACAGGAGGACAACAAACTAACGCTACTTTTCTAGTCTTGCGCAACTCTCAAACAGTACACGTAACGTTACACTGATTCAAGATGGCCGTACTTCTTCATTGCACAAAGGAATAACCTCAACCAATTTCCAAAGACTGGTGACATCCAGGGGAAGCGGTAGGAACTGCAAACAAGTCCCTTAGAAATCTAGTATCCCAATGAAACCTCATTGAACAGACCGTGACATAAAAAACAACAACATCTGAATGGTTAGTCCTCTGGGTTTTGCCTGCTACATAAGTTCTGTTATACTCACAGACATGATTCAAACAGTTTTAGAAACTTCGGAGTGTTTTCTATCCAAATCTACTAATGATATGCATATCTTATATTCTGGGGATGAGTAGAAGGAGGTTGAAATTGGGCACGCTATTTATCCTGTTGAGGATAGGGGGCGCTATTTTCACTTTGGGGAAAAATCGTGCCCAATTTAAACGTCCTCATACTCTATTCTTGCTCGTACAATATGCATATTATTATTACTATTGGATAGAAAACACTCTCAAGTTTCTAAAACCGTTTGAATTATATCTGTGAGTAAAACAGAACTTATTTGGCAGCAAACTTCCTGTCAGAAAGTGAAAAATCTGAAATCGAGGATCTGTTCCAGGGCCTCCCTATTAATTTGCTTGAAATTTATGACTATACATGCACTTCATACGCCTTCCACTAGATGTCAATAGGCAGTGAGAGGTGAAATTGGGAGTCTAGCTATATCTATGGTCAAAAGAGAGGTCTTGGAATGACATGACCCCAATTTCCTTTGTTCAGGAAGACGCGGGAAGGACATCAGCTTTGGCTTCTGAAAAGCTTTCCTTATAAACGGCTAATATTTCCGGCTTTGATTTTATTTGAATAATGTGATAATATCATCGTAAAGTATGTTTTTTCAATATAGTTTTATCAGATGATTGAAATTTTTTCTGGAGTTTTGGCGTGTTCCGTTCTCTGCGTTTGGTGACGATGGACAGCTTCCCGCCACTTAACAAGTTTTGGTTGCTAAATCAACAGACGAAGAGGACATTCTAAATCCAAACAACGATTATTCTGGACAAAGGACCCCGTGTACAAGATTCTGATGGAAGCTCACCAAAAGTAGGACCCATTTATGATGTTATTTCGTATTTCTGTCGAAAATGTTTACTATTAGTTTCCGCCCAGATTTTGAGCGCTCTCTCGCTATAACGTAAGCTGTATGTCGTACTAAAGTTATTTTTAGAATTCTAACACGGCGATTGCATTAAGAACTAGTGTATCTATCATTTCCTGTACAACATGTATTTTTTTGTTAAGTTTATGATTAGTTATTTGGTCAGAATAGGTGAGTGTCAGAAATATATCCGGCGATTCTGGAAAATAGTTGCTACGTTTTCAAAATGTATAACCATGGATTTCTCTAAATATGCACATTTTTCGAACAAAACAGATTTATTGTATAACATGTTATAAGACTGTCATCTGATGAAGTTGTTTCTTGGTTAGTTTGGTCGGTTCTTGGTTAGTTTGGTTGGTTTTGTGCAAGCTACCTGTGCTGTGAAAGAAATGTCTGTGATTTTTTTGTATTTGGTGGTGAGCTAACATAAATATACGTGGTGTTTTCGCTGTAAAACATTTTAAAAATCGGACATGTTGACTGGATTCACAAGATGTTTATCTTTCATTTGCTGTATTGTATTGAAAAAACCTACACTCGATCCCTCCGATGTCAACAACTACAGACCAGTATCCCTTCTTTCTTTTCTCTCCAAAACTCTTGAACATGCCGTCCTTGGCCAGCTCTCCTGCTATCTCTCTCAGAATGACCTTCTTGATCCAAATCAGTCAGGTTTCAAGACTAGTCATTCAACTGAGACTGCTCTTCTCTGTGTCACGGAGGCGCTCCGCACTGCTAAAGCTAACTCTCTCTCCTCTGCTCTCATCCTTCTAGACCTATCGGCTGCCTTTGATACTGTGAACCATCAGATCCTCCTCTCCACCCTCTCCGAGCTGGGCATCTCCGGCGCGGCCCACGCTTGGATTGCGTCCTACCTGACAGGTCGCTCCTACCAGGTGGCGTGGCGAGAATCTGTCTCCGCACCACGTGCTCTCACCACTGGTGTCCCCCAGGGCTCTGTTCTAGGCCCTCTCCTATTCTCGCTATACACCAAGTCACTTGGCTCTGTCATATCCTCACATGGTCTCTCCTATCATTGCTATGCAGACGACACACAATTAATCTTCTCCTTTCCCCCCTCTGATAACCAGGTGGTGAATCGCATCTCTGCATGTCTGGCAGACATATCAGTGTGGATGACGGATCACCACCTCAAGCTGAACCTCGGCAAGACGGAGCTGCTCTTCCTCCCGGGGAAGGACTGTCCGTTCCATGATCTCGCCATCACGGTTGACAACTCCATTGTGTCCTCCTCCCAGAGTGCTAAGAACCTTGGCGTGATCCTGGACAACACCCTGTCGTTCTCAACTAACATCAAGGCGGTGACCCGTTCCTGTAGGTTCATGCTTTACAACATTCGCAGAGTACGACCCTGCTTCACGCAGGAAGCGGCGCAGGTCCTAATCCAGGCACTTGTCATCTCCCGTCTGGATTACTGCAACTCGCTGTTGGCTGGGCTCCCTGCCTGTGCCATTAAACCCCTACAACTCATCCAGAACGCCGCTGCCCGTCTGGTGTTCAACTTTCCCAAGTTCTCTCACGTCACCCCGCTCCTCCGCTCTCTCCACTGGCTTCCAGTTGAAGCTCGCATCCGCTACAAGACCATGGTGCTTGCCTACGGAGCTGTGAGGGGAACGGCACCTCCGTACCTTCAGGCTCTGATCAGGCCCTACACCCAAACAAGGGCACTGCGTTCATCCACCTCTGGCCTGCTCGCCTCCCTACCTCTGAGGAAGTACAGTTCCCGCTCAGCCCAGTCAAAACTGTTCGCTGCTCTGGCACCCCAATGGTGGAACAAACTCCCTCACGACGCCAGGTCAGCGGAGTCAATCACCACCTTCCGGAGACACCTGAAACCCCACCTCTTTAAGGAATACCTAGGATAGGATAAAGTAATCCTTCTAACCCCCCCCCCCCCCCCCTTAAAAGAGTTAGATGCACTATTGTAAAGTGGTTGTTCCACTGGATATCATAAGGTGAATGCACCAATTTGTAAGTCGCTCTGGATAAGAGCGTCTGCTAAATGACTTAAATGTAAATGTAAATGTCTGTATTGGACTTGTTAATGTGTGAAAGTTAAATATTTCTCAAAAATATTTTTGGGAATTTCGCACTCTGCCTTTTCAGCTGAATGTGGGAGGAGTTCCGCTAGCGGAACCCCGGTGCTAGACAGGTATCCAAAAGTGAAAATGCTGCCCCCTATCCTAGAGGAGTTAACGCCCTCCTTGCCTGGTCTGTGAGTTTTGGTAGGCAGACCTCTCTTGGCAGGTTTGTTGTGGTGCCATATTCTTTCCATTTTTAAATAATGGATTTAATGGTACTCTGTGGTATTTTCAAAGTTTCTGATATTTTTTTATAACCCAACCCTGATGTGTACTTCTCCACAACGTTGTCCCTGACCTGTTTGGAGATCTCCTTGATCTTCATGGTGCCGCTTGCTTGGTAGTGCCCCTTGCTTAGTGGTGTTGCAGACTCTGGGGCCTTTCAGAACAGGTGTATATATATTGAGATCATGTGACACTTAAATAAAGTCCACCTGTGTGTAATCTAACTAATTATGTGACTTCTGAAGGTAATTGGTTGCACCAGATCTTATTTAGGGGCTTCATAGCAAAGGGGGTGAATACATATGCACTAACCCCTTTTCTGTTTTAATTTTTTTTTTTTTTTTTTTAAACAAGTAAGATTTTTTATTTCACTTATTTTGTATTTCACTTATTTTGACTATTTTGTATATGTCCATTACATGAAATCCAAATTAAAGTCCATATAAAATAAAGGTTGTAATGCAACAAAATAGGAAAAACGCCAAGGGGGATAATTACTGTATTGAATACTGAAAACTGTATTTTATACCATCTTGCCTATGCCGCTCGGTTATTACTCATCCATATGTTTATATGTATATATTCTTATTCCATTCCTTTATTAGGATTATGTGTTTTAGGTAGTTGTTGTGGAATTAGATTACTTGCTAGATATTGCTGGACTGTTGGAACTAGAAGCACAAGCATTTTGCTACACTCGTAATAACATCTGCTAACCATGTGTATGTGACCAATTTTTTTAAATTTGATTTGAAGTTGGCTGGATATCCTTTGTGTGGTGGAACATTCTTGATACACATGGGAAACTGTTGAATGTGAAAAACCCAGCAGCGTTGCAGTTCTTGACACACTCAAACCGGTGCGCCTGGCACCTACTACCATACCCCGTTCAAAGGCAACTAAAATGTTGTCTTTCCCATTCACCCTCTGAATCAGAGGTGGTTCTAGCTTGTATGGCTCCCTGGGCGAACTCCCCCTTCAGCCCACCCACCCACCAACAAAATAAGCACCATTCTGCCCTAACTGTATTTTCTATTCACATATAATCATAACATTTAAAACAATATAAATACAAAAATATATACAAAAATAAAACTTCTAAATGTCAAAAACAAGTAAAAAAGACAAATAGAAACAAATTTGTGTTGATTTGGCACTCAAGCATCAATACATTACCACATCCCCCAACACTGTCAACCAAGAGTCAAGACTAAACCAATTCACCTTGGTGGTGTGCTGACTGGTTTTACATTATTCTTAACAATTTCGCACAAACCAGAAAATAATTCAACAGTATGTCCGTGAAACGATATATTCACAGTATTCTGAATGATTTGTGGTTATATGGTGGCATTTCGTAGTGTGATTGATTTTACTAATTAGTTAGAGGTGCGCTATTTGATTGCACCACTCCCCCTACCTCAGGCTTCGTGTGGAAACCTGAGGTCAACCTACCCCCGCACCCCTCCCATCTCGTACTTCTGAGTGGGAGACCTTCCCAGGTAGTAGCCTGCCTAGCTTACAAACTAGAATCAGGGTGCCCACTCCGACAAGGTTAATTGAACATAGTCCCACACGGTGTCATGATATCATTGACGTGACGTGCAAATGAGCAATAGAAAACCAATCGCACAAATGTCACCATTCCGATTTTTTTGGTGCGGGCGCCCCATGCCTCCCCCAGCAAGATGCCGCCCTGGGTGGCTGCCCGTGTCGCCTATACCTAAATCTGCCACTGCTCTGGATGGCACACATACACAATCCATGTCTCAATTGTCTCAAGGCTTAAAAATCCTTCTTTAACCTGCCTCCTCACCTTTATATACACAGGTGATGTCACCTGGTCAGTCTATGTCATGGAAAGAGCAGGTGTTCCTAATGTTTTTTACACCTAGTGTATATCCCTAACTGTTTAGTTGAATTTGGACAGGTGTTATAGCATAGCTTTTCTCAGCTTTTATTATGATTAAGTCATGGATGTTGGAGTGATTATCATCTAACAACACAGGACATACAAAAGAGCTTTGCCACTCAGCTAGCCTTGTGCAAGGATTTTTTTTTATCCAGATGAAATTAAGTAGATATTTTGCCTTTTAGTCAACATATTTTGTGGTAGGTGAGGTGTCCCCTGAAGTAGAGAACCCAGCCCCGTATGAGCCACTTGGCTTGCACCTCAGTGTGTGTGTGTGTGTGCGTGTGGGCCCGCTGAAACTTGCAACACTTATTGAAGTTGTTACATGGTTGTAAAAACAATTCTAATAAATGCAACAGTTGAACAATGGATAAAGATACTCCTAACTTTTTTTATAATCCCTCAGATATTGACTGAAATATAGTACATAAAACATTTTACTGCCACGGACAAATAATGAATGGAAATCAGAGATATTTGTGGGAAAAACAGATTTTTTTTTTTTTGTACATTTCCACATTTTTTCCCCCTTAGAATACACTCACATATACATGTTCTTATTGTATCAGGTCATTTTATTTATTTTGTCTTAAAAACAGAAAATGAGATGTGGCTAATTTGCATAATACGCTGGGTGTATTTGTGTATATGAATAAATTAACATAACGGGGTTTAACAGGGCTGCAACCAACAAACACATGCACCGTCTATCCTACCTGCACTCACCTGCGCTGTCGAGACTGCCTCATTAATTACTCTTGTTTTCTCTTTCTGTTGTGTCAATAGCAGAATACCCTCAGATAAAAAATCAACACGCTTGGCTCGAGTTTAAACCTATCTAAACATACTTTACGTTGCTTGTGAGATCAGACATAATGTCACTATAATCCGATTGCTTTTTTCAATTCCAAAAACACCCAATTTAAAGTTGTATTTCTACTCTTTTTTGTGATGTAAGTGTCGAGACAGTGCACTAAACCCCAGAAAAATCTTTAGCGTTCTTATAGATTATAATATAATATAATGTATTCCATTGAGTCTATTTCAGACATTACCGCGGTGTGTTTGGCAGGTCATTACAAACATTTCCACGGTCGTAAAGTTAACGGGAAAACATATAGCTATAAACAAGAGTATTGAAGAGTCGCCGGAGTAAAATTAAAGCAATCAATTCAGCAAGATTTAAGTGACAAGTGGATTTTGCACCCCTCAAACAAAGGAAATAGATGGCTGAAAAAGACAGATCCTCAGGTGGGCGTGGGCATGCATGCAACTCGGAGTCACTGAGGCATACAAAGGAGCAGGTGGTCTCCTCTAACTGCTCCTTTACTCCTCAGAGAGTTCCTCTTCTGTTTTCAAATTCTTTGTGGATCTGTGTAATCTGAGTGAAATATGTGTCTCTAATATGGTCATACATTTGGCAGGAGGTTAGGAAGTGCAGCTCAGTTTCCACCTCATTTTGTGGGCAGTATGCAGATAGCAGTCTTCTCTTGAGAGCCAGGTCTGCCTACAGCGGCCTTTCTCAATTGCAAGTCTCGGGTCACTGAGTCTGTACATACTCAAAGCTTTCCTTAAGTTTGGGTAAGTCACAGTGCTCAGGTACTGCCACTGTGTACTCTCTGTTTAGTGGGGGAGGATATAGGTAGTTAAAAGCAGTACATTTTTCTCTGTTGAGATCATTTCCTTTTTAATTTCTAGCCAAAGGTTCCTGTTTAGACTAATTTAATAGAAAGTTAGGTCTGCTCTATACCAAATTAGCATACCCCTATGTCCCTTCCCTGTTTCACACCTGGTAGTTTGGTGGATGGGACTACCAGCTCTCAGTAACCTAGAGGGCAACCAGTGGGTCCATCACCTATATACCATGTTTCTTGTAGGATGACAATACCTGTATTTCTGATTTCTTTGGTGAAGTCCAGGTTCCTGCTCTTTAGGCCAAAGGCAGACAACCTCAGGCCTCACATATTCCAGGATGAGATAGTGAAGGCTTTGTGTTCCATAAAGTGTCCAATGTTTGTGTGTTTCTCTCTCTCTCATTTTCGGCCTCCCTCTGCGAGGCTATAATGATGCGTTAAATACCCGCGTCAGCTGTTTGCATACTGCAGCTGTTATCTCTAGATGGGCCGATTGGTTTGGAACTCTGAAGTGTTCTGTTGAAGCAGCACAGAGAACTGTGATAAGAGACACTCGTATCAGGTGCTTGGGCTTAAGTGCATTGTAGAGCCACACCATACCGGAGATACCACATTATCAATTCATATAATCTGCATAGCTACTATTTTCCACAGCCCTCCAATTTACAGCTACTTTATGGAACTATGGTGTCTATAATGATTGTGGGGTAGTCTTGTCTCTTGTAGGATCTATTTACCTCCACCTGAGTGTTAGAATGCCACCTTCCCTCATATTGACAAGTACTGAACCTGTGTTTAAATTAAACATACTGTACTGTCTGTTGCTCTCTACCCAAGACCTCATTATACAGCTGCCTCTCTCCCACTCCCTCTTGCCATCTCAATCCCAATTTTTCACCGTTATTTGACCAGGTTGGCCAGTTGAGAACAAGTTAATTTAAAACTGCAACCTGGCCAAGATAGAGCAAAGCAGTGCGACACAAACAACACAGAGTTACACATGGGATAAACAAATGTACAGTCAATAACACAATAGAAAAGTCTATATACAGTCTGTGCAAATGTAGTAAGATTAGGGAGGTAAGGCAATAAATAGGCCATAGTGGCGAAATAATTACAATTTAGCAATTAAACACTGGAGTGATAGATGTGCAGAAGATTAATGAAGATTAATGAAGTAGAGATACTGGGGTGCAAAGGAGCAAAAAATAAAGAACAATATGGGGATGAGGTAGTTGGGTGGGCTATTTACAGATGGGCTATGTACAGGTGCAATGATCGGTAAGCTGCTCTGACAGGTGATGCTTAAAGTTAGTGAGGGAGATATAAGCAATTCGTTCCAGTCATTGGCAGCAGAGAACTGGAAGGAAAGGCGGCCAAAGGAGGATTTGGCTTTGGGGGTTGACCAGTGAAATATACCTGCTGGATCGCATGCTACGGGTGGGTGCTGCTATGGTGACCAGTGAGCTGAGATAAGGTAGGGCTTTACCTAGCAAAGACTTATAGATGACCTGGAGCCAGTTGGTTTGGCGATGAATATGAAGTGAGCGCCAGCCAACGAGAGCATACAGTTCGCAGTGGTGGGTAGTATATGGGGCTTTGGTGACAAAACGGATGGCACTGTGATAGACTACATCCAATTTGCTGAGTAGAGTGTTGGAGGCTATTTTGTAAATTACATCGCCGAAGTCAAGGATCGGTAGGATAGTCAGTTTTACGAGGGTATGTTTGGCAGCATGAGTGAAGGATGCTTTGTTGTGAAATAAGAAGCCGATTCTAGATTTAATTTTGTATTGGAGATGCTTAATGTGAGTCTGGAAAGAGAGTTTACAGTCTAACCAGACACCTAGGTATTTGTAGTTGTCCACATATTCTAAGTCAGAACCATCTAGAGTAGTGATGCTAGACGGGCAGGTGGGTGTGGACAGTGATCGGTTGAAGAGCATGCATTTAGTTTTGCTTGCATTTAAGAGCAGTTGGAGGCCACGGAAAGAGTGTTGTATGGCATTGAAGCTCATCTGGAGGTTGTTAACCTGTCTAACCCCCCCCCCCCCATTCCACTGAAAAGGCGAAATTCAAAAATTCTTTTTTTTAAATATTTAACTTTCACACATTAACAAATCCAATACAGCAAATGAAAGATAAACATCTTGTGAATCCAGCCAACATGTCCGATTTTTTAAATGTTTGTCACGTTCCTGACCTATTTCTGTTAGTTTGTTATATGTGTTAGTTGGTCAGGACGTGAGTTTGGGTGGGCATTCTATGTTTTCTGTTTCTATGTTGGTTTATGGGTTGCCTGGTATGGCTCTTAATTAGAGGCAGGTGTTTGGCGTTCCTCTAATTAAGAGTCATATTTAGGTAGGTGTTTTCACAGTGTTCGTTGTGGGTGATTGTCTCCTGTGTTTGTGTATGTCGTTGCGCCACACGGGACTGTTTTCGGTTTGTTTGTTCATCGTTCATTTGTGTAGCCTATTTTCTCTATTCGTGCGTTCTTCATGTTTTATGTAAGTTCGTCGTCTAGGTCTGTCTACACCGTTTATTTGTTTTGTTAGTGTATTAGTCGAGTTCGTGTTTTTCTTTAATAAATCATGTCTACAAACTCCGCTGCATTTTGGTTCGATCCCTGCTCATCCTCTTCTGATGAAGAGGAAGAGGAAAGCCGTTACAATGTTTTACAGCGAAAACACCACGTATATTTATGTTAGCTCACCACCAAATACAAAAAAGCACAGACATTTCTTTCACAGCACAGGTAACTTGCACAAAACCCCCAAATAGAGATAGAATTAGTCACTAACCAAGAAACAACTTCCTCAGATGACAGTCTTATAACATGTTATACAACAAATCTATGTTTTGTTCGAAAATTTCAGGTATAAATCATAGTTTTACATTGCAGCTACAATCACAAATATCACCAAAGCAGCTAGAATAACTACAGAGAGCAACGTGAAATACCTAAATACTCATCATAAAACATGTATGAAAAATACATGGTGTACAGCAAATGAAAGACAAACATCTTGTGAATCCAGCCAATATTTCAGATTTTTTAAGTGTTTTACAGCGAAAACACAATATAGCATTATATTAGCTTACTACAATAGCCAACCACACAACCGCATTCATTCACCGCAAAGGTAGCGATAGCGAAAAAAACAGCAAAAGATATAAATTTATTCACTAACCTTGACAAACTTCTTCAGATGACAGTCCTATAACATCATATTACACAATACATATATGTTTTGTTCGAAAATGTGCATATTTAGCGGTACAAATCGTGGTTTTACAATGTGAATACGTAGCCAAACTGCACAAAATTATCCGGATATATTTCTGACACTCACCTAATCTAATCAAAGAACTCATCATAAACTTTACTAAAAAAGACATGTTGTACAGCAAATGAAAGATACACTAGTTCTTAATGCAATCGCCGTGTTAGAATTCTAAAAATAACTTTAGTACGACATACAGCTTACGTTATAGCGAGACAGCGCCTGCAATGAGGGCGGAGAATAGGACTAAACATTTTCCACAGAAATACGAAATAACATCATAAATGGTTCCTACTTTTGTTGAGCTTCCATCAGAATCTTGTACAAGGGGTCCTTTGTCCAGAACAATCGTTGTTTGGTTTTAGAATGTCCTTTTTTCCTGTCGAATTAGCAACCAAAGCTAGCCAAGTGGCGCGAAGCTGTCCATCTTCACTAAACGCAGAGAAAGGAAAACGCCAAAACTCCCGATAGACTTTCAATAATCTGATAAAACTATATTGAAAAAACGTACTTTACGATGATATTATCACATGTATCAAATAAAATCAAAGCCGGAGATATTAGCCGTCTATACCGAAAGCTTTTCAGAAGGCAATCCAGGGTTCCTTCCCGCGCCTTGCTGAACAAAGGAAATTTGGGGTCACGTCATTCCAAGAGCTCTTGTTCGACCTCAGATCAAGCTAGACACCCCATTCCACCTCTCACTGCCTCTTGACATCTAGTGGAAGGCGTATGAAGTGCATGTATATCCATAGATTTCAAGCAAATGAATAGGAAGGCCCTGGAACAGAGCCTCGATTTCAGATTTTTCACTTCCTGACAGGAGGTTTGCTACAAAATGAGTTCTGTTTTACTCACAGATATAATTCAAACGGTTTTAGGTTCTTGAGAGTGTTTTCTATCCAATAGTAATAATAATATGCATATTGTACGAGCAAGAATTGAGTACGAGGCAGTTTCATTTGGGAACGATTTTTTACAAAGTGAAAACGGCGCCCCCCCTATCCCAAAGAAGTGTTAACTTCTCTAGGGTAGGTGAGACGCTAACGTCCCACCAGGCCAACATCCGGTGAAACTGCAGAGAGCTAACATTTTAAATACACCATTCGTTGTATTAAACATTCTTGTAAATACATGTATCTTACATCATTTAAAAGATCAATGTCTTATTAATCCAGCCACTGTGTCAGATTTCAAAAAGGTTTACTGCAAAAGCAAACATGCGATTTTCTGAGGACGGCGCCCCACACACACACAAGTATTACTAGCATTTTCCAACCAAGCATTAGCGTCACGAAAGTCAGAAATAACAATACAATAAATCGCTTACCATTGAAGATCTTCCTCTGGTGGCAATGCCAAGTGTCCTAACTACACAGTGAATATTCGTTTTGTTTGATAAAATCCATTTTTATAGCCTAACATGAAACATTTGTAAACCGGTTGCGTCATGATTTCCGTCTCAGTCAACTTTGGATGAAGCGTTCGTGGTAATTACACACACTAAACAAACGTTTATTCAGTCATGGTTGGTTTCATTGCAATCCTCTGGTTGTTACTAACACAACCATACATGATGGCTCTTTTCCCGGGACGTATTGACCGAAACAAACCGATTTGAAGACACCAATCAATGACCTCATTGCACACCAATGGTAGGACCTGTCTATCGTTGATTGACTGTATTTTGGCCCAATGACCACTGATCATCTTGAAATCTAGCTTGGAAGATAGCCAATGAGCTGAGGTAAACGGCAATATGTAATGGTTATACGTTTGAAGAGCAGCCTTTGTCATAAACTCTGGCGTAAAAGAGGTTCATTCGCCATTGCAAATCCTACTTGACGGAGCCACGAGTGTTACGCATAGCAGTACATATTCAGTAGCATTTTCAACAAGTTTATATACTTAAATTATGGAGAATAAATCAGGAAAAGCTAAAACAAAGTCTAGGTATACAGATTTAACCTAAATTATAGAGGAAATTGATAGAGACAGCCCCCCATCTCACAGCTAGCCTTCAGGGAGCTGCTCATCCAGGAGCTTGCTAGCTACAGCAAGTCCACTGCAGCATCTTCTGCTCCGTCAACCAGTGATGTTCACATGCCCAGATTAAAATCTGCAGGCATGAATGTGCCTCAGGGCAAAAAGGGCACAGTGGGGAGGCGACGTTGTGCCCTTTGTCACAGGAAATGCCCCATCACCTGCACCACCTGTTCAGTAAGCCTCTGCTTTACAGCAGAAAGAGACTGCTATGGGCTATGGCACCAGCAGCACAATATTGTGACTGAGGGTCTTCACAATATTTATCTATTTATTTATTTATTTATAAAATATACAATATTGTAAATGGAAAATGTGTAAATAGTTACCCTTGTTAATTGTTTGTTTATTATTATTATTATTTTTTTATCATATATATATATATTTATTTTTTGTGGGTGTGTTAGAATAGCATTTATGTATTTTATATATAGTTATTTCCTTCAAAATGTATCACTGTACCAATTCGGCCACTTGGGTACATTTGGGTACATTTGTGTGGGACACCTGGGTTACTTCATGCTTAATGTCATGTAGCTCGCTCATTTTTGAAGTTATCTGTCTAAAACTTTGCTCAGCTAATGTTGCTGAGCAAAACATCCACAGCATCCTATCTGTATGTTTGGCTGTTCTTGGTCATTTGAAATATGATGCAGCAACAATAAAAAACAGAAAACGTATGTTTATTTCCTTGTATTTTCTTCTACCAGATCTATTGTGTTATATTCTCCTACATTCAATTCACATTTCCACAAAATTCAGAGTGTTTCCTTTCCAATATTACCAAGAATATGCATATCCTTACTTCTGGGCCTGAGCTACAGGCAGTTAGATTAGGGTATGTCTTTAGGCGGAAATTGAGAAGAAGGGGGGGTACCCCAAAGAAGTTAACCTGTCTAGGATCAGCGTGGCGCTAGCGGCACACCCCCCCCCCCCCCACTGAAAAACCAGTGCCGCGAAATTCAAAAAAAATATTTTTTTAAAATATTTAACTTTCACACATTAAAGTCCAATACAGCTAATGAAAGACACAGATCTTGTGAATCCAGTCAACATTTCCGATTTTTAAAATGTTTTACAGGGAAGACACAATATGTAAAGATGTACATCTATTACCTAAAAACACATTAGCATAATCCACCATCTTTTATTTGTCCACCAACACCAGTAGCCATCACCAATTCGGCTAAACTAAGATATTTATAGCCCCTAACCAACAAAAAAACTCATTAGATGACAGTCTGATAACATATTTATGGTATGGGATAGGTTTTGTTAGAAAAAAGTGCATATTTCAGGTAGATGGCATAGTTTACAATTGCATCCACCATCACAAATGGACTAGAATAATTACAATGAGCAACGTGTTTACCTAACTACTAATCATCAAACATTTCGTAAAAATACACAGCATACACGAATCGAAAGACACAGATCCTGTGAATACAGACAATATTTCAGATTTTCTAAGTGTCTTACAGCGAAAACACAATAAATCGTTATATTAGCTTAGCACATAGCAATTAGCAGCCCAGCATTGATTCTAGCCAAAGTGAGCGATAAAAGTCAACATCGCCAAAAGATATTAATTTTTTCACTAACCTTCTCAGAATTCTTCCGATGACACTCCTGTAACATCACATTACAACATGCATATACAGTTTGATCGAAAATGTTTATATTTAGCCACCAAAATCATGGTTAGACAATGTGAAATGTAGACAAGCTGGTAAAGAAAAAGTCCTTGCGCCACTTAGACAGTGATCTACTCTTATACATAAATACTCATAAACGTGACTAAAAAATATAGGGTGGACAGGGATTGATAGACAATTTAATTCTTAATACAATTGCGTTATTACATTTTTTAATTTATCCTTACTTTTCAATACAGTTTGCGCCAAGCGAAGCTACGTCAAAAAACATGGCGTCCTAAGCCACTAAAATGTTTCGACAGAAACACGATTTATCATAATAAAAATGTCCTACCTTGAGCTGTTCTTCCATCAGTATCTTGGGCAAAGGATCCTTTCTTGGGAGAAATCGTCTTTTGGTGGAAAGCTGTCCTCTTGCCATGTGGAAATGTCAACTGCGTTCGGGATGAACTGAAAAGCGTGCCCAACTTTTCACATCGTTGCAAAAATAAATGTCCCAAAATCGCACTAAACGGATATAAATTGCTATAAAACGCTTTAAATTAACTACCTTATGATGTTTTTAACTCCTATAACGAGTGAAAAGATGACCGGAGAAATATAACAGGCTAAACTAACGCTTGGAACAGGTGCGCGCCGGTGTCCTCTAGGCTCATGACGCAGCTCCCAAAGAATGACTAGCTTCAGGGTTTTTTCATTTGTAGGGCCTGTGAACGCGCAATCGACCCCGTTGGAATCGTCATCACGTAAAGGCATCCAGGGGAAGACGTAAGAAGTGTCCGTATAGTCATAGCAACGACAGTGCCCTTTTAACTGACTTCAGAAGAGTGGCCAACATTTCTCAAATCTGACTCCATGTCAGGGAAATTGCTGTAGAATGGGCTCTGTTCCACTTAGAGACAAAATTTCAACTCCTATAGAAACTATAGACTGTTTTCTATCCAATAATAATAATAATATGCATATTGTACGATCAAGGATTTTGTGGGAAGCCGTTTAAAAAATTAGCCAAATTAGCATAAATAGTCTAAACAGCGCCCCCATCCCCAACAGGTTAACACAGTGTCAAAAGAAGGGCCAGAAGTATACAGAATGGTGTCGTCTGCGTAGAGGTGGATCAGAGAATCACCAGCAGCAAGAGCGACATCATCTCTTTCTCTTTCCTCTCTCTCCTCCCCCCTCCTTTCTCTCCCCCCCTCTCCTTCTCTACCTCTCCCTCCCAACCCCTCCCAGAGGAGAGGGTGGGGGGGAGAGAAGGAGAGGGGCTCTAGAGAATCAATTTGATCAGTAAACGACCCGACCTCGAGAGGAGACCATATAAATACTCATTAAGGCTATTATTGTCGTTCGTGTCAGGTATGGAGGGTGATTTGCCAGGTAAATTGAGTCGCCAGCGGCATTTGTCAACGTCCATTGTCATCTCTGCCTCAGACATTTTGGCTCAGGGTATTTGGCTCCGAAATTATGCAGAAGATTTTCTTTTTGAAAGGTCAATGTACACTGCATTGATTGCCACTAAACCAGTGGCTTGGAGGGGTTGGGATGAAAGGAAGATGAGAGGAAGAGAGGTGGTGAAGTCATTTGTGTGTGTGAGAGAGAGTGAGAGTGGATGGAGATTACATTTCAGCCAATGGGACAAGCACCCTATTGAAACCCTGCATGCAGAGTTCTGTAAGATTCTTCTACATGTCCAGAGGAAAACTACGAACAATGCATGCAAGGCAGAATTAGGCCAATATCCATTCATATAAAAAACTCTTTAAAAAAATACATGTATATCATTACCAAGAGCTGAGCAAAGAAAATAGTCTCCTCATCCAGCTGGTCCTAAGGCAGAGTTCACAAACCTGTTCTACTAAAACACTGAAGCCTCAGGACCAGAACATCCAATCAATCAGAATAAACCAAATTAAAGCACAGTCAGAAAAAACGCATCAGCTATTGGGAAACAAACACAAGCACAAAACAAAATGCAATGCTATCTGGCCCTAAATTGACAGTACACCAACTATTTAGCCATGGTTACTGATCAAAACCTTGCCATTGACTTGGCTTCCTGTAGTGGAAAGGATGTGCAGTCCCTGCAACACTGCAGAACCTGTGGTAGAGCTGCATTTCCTAACAAAATGTAGAAAATATTAAGTAATTAGAGAGTTTAGTTTCCTCAAATTTGAAACTATCATTGAAGGATTCCAAGACCTGTCTGATGAGAAGAGACTACTTTGGGTTGGCAACGCACTAGATTTCTGCCTGCCCAAAAAATTAGAGTGTCTGACAGACCAACCAACCAGCACATGTCTTTGAGAGAGAGAGAGAGGCACAACAAAATACAGACTCTGTTTAAAATATCTTTACTTAAAAACACCTGGCCTTTGAAACAGAGCCTCATCTATTATTTAGTCATTGTTCCTAATCTGTGTTTATGTAAATGAGTAGGGGTAGTATCTGAGCGATAGCTTTAGCTTGTTTACTCCAGTGATGAGAGAGCAGAGCTGTTTGTGTCTGTCTGGGGATTTGAGTCAGTGTTCCATTCATGCACATCAGCCCCCCTGTGCCATGTATGGTATGTGTGTGTATATATATACAGTATATATGTGTGTGTGTGTGTGTGTGTGTGTGTGTGTGTGTGTGTGTGTGTGTGTGTGTGTGTGTGTGTGTGTGTGTGTGTGTGTGTGTGTGTGTAATGCCTGGGCCCAGATGGGTTCCCCCTGCTTGCTCCTCACCTGACAGAGAGACAGATGGAAAAAAATTACAGCATGGCTCTTCCTGCATTAACACCTCACCTTGAGCGTGTCCCCAGCTAAACGTGTGTGTGTGTGTGTGTGAAAAATGAAGAACTGCCAAGATAGCCCCCCATTTCCCCCACCCCCAAATCTTCAAATCAGAATGCACACACAAACACACATGCATGCATGACTCACACACACACACACACATAACACACACACACAAAATGTAATCCACAAACACACAAACTAACACAGACAAACACACGAAAAACAGCGATCAATACCATCACAACAAAGTCCTGATAAAAGTCCTGTGTATCTTGCTTTTCTCTACAGAGTGAGCAGTCTGGCTGAATTAACTTCCCCTAGTCTGGCTATAAATACTCAGAGCTTGCATCCTAAATGGCACCCTATTCCCTATGTATTGAGCTACTTTTGACCGGGACCCTATGCGCTCTATAGGGTGCCATTTTGGACACGTCATCTCAGACACCACTGGCATGATTTTTAAGCAACTTTGGTGAATGATGCATCTTGCCATAGAGATCCGGCATTTACAAAATTACACTGATTTGCCCAAGGGGGAGCTGCATTATTCGTGGGGCAAGACATGTTTACTTTTGCCTCGTTTACCTTGTAATGGGGTGGCAAGTAGCCTAGCGTTGGGTCCGTAACCGAAAGGTTGCTGGTTTGAATCCCAGAGTCGACAAGATGAAAACTGTCTGTGCCCTTGAGCAAATATCTGTCGATGTGCCCCTGAGCAAGGCAATTAACCCTAATTACTCCTAAGTAGCTCTGGATAAGAGTGTCCGCTAAATGACTAAAATGTAAATGTAATCTACGCCATGTCCAGAACCAATCTCAATTTGTCAAATTGATGGATGTAGTGAAAAGAGAGACTGTGAAACTCTAACCGGAGGAAGGAGTTGACCTACAGTCCTTGACACCCTCCACTACAAATCAGGCCAAACTCTGGAGCAGCAAGCCAGGCAGGCATCAGTCACTCAATCTGAGCTGGATCTTATTCACCTTCATGATTTATAATAATATATGACATTTAGCAGATGCTTTTATCCAATGTGACTTACAGTCATGAGTATGGGTGGTCCCAGGAATCAAATCCACTACCCTGGCATTACAAGCACCATGCTCTACAAACTGAGCTAAATGGACCACATTTACTCACAACCAGACCAACTCTTCACACTGAGTGGCTTTGTCACTGTAAAAATACTTAAACTAGGGTGTGCCTTGGGCATGCATATTGTAGCTACAGTACCAGCCTCCTCCCTCCCTTACTGTAACTGGAGGCAGAATCTGATCTCGGTCCTCCCCCTCCCACATTCCTCAGTGGAACGTTCCGTCTGCCTCCTCCCTTCTCCCCCAGGCCTGTGCTGGCTGGTCACTGAGAGAAAGTGGCTGATGGAAGTGACTGGGACACTAGGCTTATTGCCTACTGAAACACAATGCCTCTGCCTCACTCCCTGACCCCATAATGGGGGCCAATATCATATCCAGCTGGGCTTGCCAGCCACGCGCAGCAATAGGAATGCACACAGAGACACACATACACAGTTGTCTGTTATAATGGCTCTGTTAAACTATTTCTGGTTCCAGAGAACAATCTGTGCTTCTGCTTTTTGTAACTTGCTCAAGATGTGGAGTGATTCCGCTAGCAATATACAAATCTTGTCACACCTTGTTTCTGTTTCACCTGTCTTTGTGCTTGTCTCCACCCCCCTCCAGGTGTCACCCATCTTCCCTAATATCCCCAGTGTATTTATACCTGTGTTCTCTGTTAGTCTGTTGCCAGTTAGTTTTGTTTGTCAAGCCTACCAACATATCCCCCCTTGCTCCTGTCTGTTTCTAGTTCCTGTTTTCTAGTTTTCCGGTTTTGACCATTTGCCTGCCCTGACCCTGAGCCTGCCTGCCGTTCGGTACCTTTGGACTCTGATCTGGATTACTGACCTCTGCCTGCCCTTGACATGTTGTTTTACCTGCCCCTGTTCTAGTAATAAACTTTTGTTACTTCAACACTGTCTGCATCTGGGTCTTCCCTAAAACGCGATAGTACAAACTGGCCATGACTGACCCAGCAGACTCGAACCAGCTATGCAATGCCATCTCCTCCCAAGGAGCTACTATCAGAAGGCACGAGGAGTTGCTTCATTGTCTTATGGAAGGGTTATAGACCTTTGCCGAACGCCTTGACCGAGCGTTGAACACATTGCTGGAGCAATTCCGCGGGTTGCCTGTTAGGCAGCCTACCACGACGGTAAGAAACCAACCCATCAGTAACCCAGCTGTTAGCAGCGCCACCTCCCCAGCCACCCCGGTTTCCCGGGAACCCCACTTACCTCCACCGCAACGCTTCGATGGAGAGTTGGGCACCTGTTGGGCGTTTCTCGTTCAGTGTTCACTCATCATCGAGTTGCAGCCCTCCTCCTCCCCTCGGACCACTTTAAGATAGCGTACCTCATCATGCTGATGTCCGGGAGTGCTCTCGCCTGGGCTACGGCAGTATTGGAACATCAGTCGGCTGTATGCTTCAGTCTGGAGGAGTTTGTGGAGTAAAGGAAGTTTTCGATGCTCCATTGTCCGGGAGAGAGGCTGCCCGGAAGTTACTCCAGCTTCGACAACACGTTGGCAGCTGAGAGTGCCTGGAACCCAGAAGCGCTGTTCAACATGTTCCTGCACAGAGTATCGGAGGAGCTTCCAGAGTAAAGGATGAGCTTCCAGCCCGGGAACTACCGTTGATTCTCGACTCACTCACTGCCTTGACCATTCGGATTGATGGGCGACTAGGGAAACAAAGGAAGGAGAAGAGATTTGATTTCACTCGCCTGCCCAACGATTCCAACCTCACCTCCGAGGCATCCCGGAAGTCCCCGATGGCTCCGTTGTCGAGAGAACCCGAGGCTACCTGAGTTCCCCAGAGAGTCTCTGAAGGCTGCCGATGCAACTAGGCAGAGCTAGGCTGTCTCCAGCCGAACGGCTATGCAGGATTCACACTAGTTGCCTGTATTGCAGTACTACTGGTCATTTCGTCTCCACCTGTTCACTAAAAGACCAGGCTCACCGGTAGGAGCGAGTACTCTTGTGGGCCACACGGATAACTTTTCCTCTCCCCTTACCCTTTTCATGCCATTTTGCTTAGGGGAAACCAGTCGAAATCTCTCCGGGAACTCGTCGACTCTGGGGCCGATGAGAGCTTTATGGATGCTACCCTGGCGTCCGAGCTAGGCATCCCCACTCAGCCCATCTCCATTCCATGGACCTTAGAGCGCTGGATGGATGCTCTGTAGGCCGGGTCACCCACAATACCACCTCCATCAACCTACGGGTGTTAGGAAACCACAGCAAGATGATCCAATTCCTGCTCATTAAGATTATTTTGGCTCCAGCGACACAATCCCCTTAGTGACTGGTCTGCTGCTGTCATCAATGGTTGGAACCCATTCTGTTACGCTCAATGACTGAAGTCAGCACAGCCTAACCCGGGATGTCTTCCTGGGGGCTCGGAAGTTGCCCCGGACCTCTCCGCCATTCCTGTGGAGTACCAGGACCCATGGGAGGTGTTCAGTAAGGCCCAGGTCACTTTGCTTCCACGGCAATGACCCTATGGCTGCGGGATTGACCTTCTCCCAGGCACCACTCCGCCCCGAGGAATGTCGGGTCCGGAGAGCAAGGCTATGGAGACCTATCAATTAATCATATGTATTTATACAGACCTTTTTACATCAGCTGATGTCACAAAGTGCTATACAGAAACCCAGCCTAAAACCCCAAACAGCAAGCAATGCAGATGTAGAATCACGGTGGCAAGGAAAAACTCTCTAGAAAGGCAGGAACCTAGGAAGAAATATAGATATGAACCAGGCTCTGAAGGGTGGCCAGTCCTCTTCTGCCTGTGCCAGGTGGAGATTATAACAGTACATGGCCAAGATGTTCAAACTTTCATAGATTACCAGCAGGGTCAAATAATAATACGCACAATGGTTGTAGAGGGTGCAACAGGTCAGCACCTCAGGAGTAAATGTCAGTTGCCTTTTCATAGGTGATCATTCAGAGTTACAGACGGCAGGTGCGGTAGAGAGACAGATTCGAAAACAGCAGGTCCGGGACAAGGTAGCAATTCCGGTGAACAGGTCAAGGTTCCATAGCCGCAGGCAGAACTGTTTAAACTGAAGCAGCAGCAGGTGGACTGGGGTGGACTGGGGACAGCAAGGAGTCATCAGGCCAGGTAGTCCTGAGGCATGGTTCTAGGTCCTCTGAGAGAAAGAGAAAGAGAGAGAGAGAATTAGAGGGAGCATACTTAACCTTTCTAGGACAAACGTTCCGCTAGCGGAACCCCACCACAACATTCCGCTGAAAATATTTATTTGAAATATTTAACTTTCACACATTAAGTCCAATACAGCAAATGAAAGATAAACATCTTGTTAACCTCTCTGGGATAGGCGGGATGCTTGCGTCCCACTTGACCAATAGCCAGGGAAAATGCTGAGCGCCAAATTCAAATAAAATGATATAAAAATCAAACTTTCATTAAATCACATATGTAAGATACCAAATTAAAGCTACACTCATTGTGAATCCAGCCAACATGTCAGATTTTAAAAAGGCTTTTTGGCGAAAGCATAAGATGCTATTATCTGATGATAGCACAACAGTAACCAAAGAGAGTGTAGCATATTTCAACACTGCAAGCACGACACAAACCGCAGAAATAAAATATAAATCATTCCTTACCTTTGACGAAATTCTTTTGTTGGCACTCAAAAAAATACAAATTCTGAATGGTTTGTCCTCAGGGTTTTGCCTGCTACATAAGTTCTGTTATTCTCACAGACATGATTCAAACAGTTTTAGAAACTTCAGAGTGTTTTCTATCCAAATCTACTAATAATCTGCATATCTTATATTCTGGGGATGAGTAGCAGGCAGTTTAATTTTGGCATGCTATTTATCCGAAAGTGAAAATGCTGCCCCCTGCCCACAAGACGTTTAAGTCTTTGAAGTCTCATCTCTTCAGTAGTTCTTATGATTGAGTGTAGTCTGGCCAAGGGGTGTGAAGGTGATCGGAAAGGCACTGGAGCAACGAACCACCCTTGCTGTCTCTGGCTGGCCGGTACCCCTCTCTCCATCGGGATTCTCTGCCTCTAACCCTATTACGGGGGCTGAGTCACTGGCTTACTGGAGCTCTTCCATCCCGTTCCTAGGAGGGGTGCGTCACTTGAGTGGGTTGAGTTACTGACGTGATCTTCCTGTCTGGTTTTGGCAATCCCCCTCGGGTTCAAGCCATCGGAGAGATCTTCATGGACTATACTCAGCCTTGTCTCAGGTTAGAAAGTTGGTGGTTTGAAGATATCCCTCTAGTGGTGTGGGGGCTGTGCTTTGGCAAAGTGGGTGGGGTTATATCCTGCCTGGTTGGCCCTGTCTGGGGGTATCGTCGGACGGGTTCACAGTGTCTCCCTACCCCTCCTGTTTCAGCCTCCAGTATTTATGCTGCAACATTTTATGTATCGGGGGGCTAGGGTCAGTCTGTTATGTCTGGTGTATTTCTCCTGTCTTATCCGGTGTCCTGTGTGAATTTAAGTATGCTCTCTCTAATTATCTCTCTCTTTCTCTCTCTCTCGGAGGACCTGAGCCCTAGGACCATGCCTCAGGACTACCTGGCCTGATGACTCCTTGCTGTCCCCAGTCCACCTGGCCATGCTGCTGCTCCAGTTTCAACTGTTCTGCCTGCGGCTATGGAACCTTGACCTGTTCACTGGACGTACTACCTGTCCCAGACCTGCGGTTTTCAACTGTCTAGAGACACCAGGAGCGGTAGAGATACTCTGAATGATCGGCTATGAAAAGCCAACTGACATTTACTCCTGAGGTGCTGACCTGTTGCACCCTCTACAACCACTGTGATTATTATTATTATTAGACCCTGCTGGTCATCTATGAATGTTTTGGCCATGTACTGTTATAATCTCCACCCGGCACAGGCAGAAAAGGACTGGCCACCCCTCAGAGAATGGTACCTCTAGGTTTCTTCCTAGGTTCCTGAATTTCCAGGGAGTTTTTCATAGCCACTGTGCTTCTACATCTGCATTGCTTTCTGTTTGGGGTTTAGGCTGGGTGTCTGTACAGCACTTAGTGACACCGGCTGATGTAATAAGGGCTTAATAAATACATTTGATTGATTTATTGATCATTCTATTAGTGCAAACCTGGCCTACACCACTGAAAACGTTATTGAATTTCTGAGATGTGTGGCACTGCTAGTTGGTTGGTTGGTTGGTTGGTTGGGTGATAAAAATACACTTTTCAGACCATGAAAGAAAGCATTGTGATTATTTTACGATGTAAACATACTTTTTTCTAATAAGCATTGAGGGTTGGAGAGGAGGATTTTTTTCTCTCAAAATGAGCTCTGCTCCTCTATGGAGGTTAAAGCACCTCACCAATGGAAGCAAACCAGATTGGTCCCATTAGAGCAGTAATGTATGTGTGTGTGTGTGCGTGTGTCATGATTGTGTCTGTCTATGGACTGCATCCTGCCAAGGAGTGATGACGTCAGGGCATTCTACTGATCTGGTGCTTGATAGTGTGTAAAAGGTGTGTTTAAACAAATTGTTTTGCTTGTCATACCTGTATTTGATATCAGAACACAATTGTTAATCATTTTAAATGATGATGTGATTGACAGCGTTTACTGCATGTGTGATCTTAAATTTTGTGGTGAAGTATTTCCATTGTCATTTACATTACACTCTATTGATGTACTTCAGCGCTGTGAAAGATTGAGCTGTCATGTGTTAGTTCAAAGATTGGCAACTTAAAGCTTCTGCAAAGCAATAAAATCATTGAAATGGCCTGAGGGGAAAACCTGGCAAGGAACAGAAGATTGTGAGTGTCACATTTTCGTACGCTTCCACACACATGACTGACTGTTATACATACAGATGGGGTTTATATCCTGCATACTATGGCCCAGGAGGGGAAAAATTATGTCTCTGTTCTGTTTACTCTCTTATTGTTTCTTATTAAGATCCTCACCATGGTAACTGTACAATTATTGCCTCATCCTAAGTATACTGAAAGCCAAACCCAGGTCTTGCTCTCCTCTGTTTTTTTGTTTTTTTGTCTTTGCCTGGAGGGTTTGGGTGAATGAACGTCGCGGTCATGGTGAAATGAAAACCATCTTCTGTCGCTGGCATTATCTATTGTGCCGCTCTTTCCCTCTCTCTCTCTCTCTCTCTCTCTCTCTCTCTCTCTCTCTCTCTCTCCCTCTCACATGCAAATGCCTGAGTCCTCAAGACACATTCAAGCCCATTACAGAATTAGCATAATTTCCAATTCTACATGTTAATTTGTTTTCGTTTAGAAATGTTCAGCCAGAATTATACATCCGCAGGAATATAGCAATTACAGCGTATAAAAGAAGAGGCATCTCCTTGCAGGATGTGAGGATCCTCTAGTACGTCTTACTCTTCTGGGCAAAACATAGCTGTTCTTAATTTTTTATGTTCTCTCAACTGAGTTTGCTTTGTAAACAAACCGTATGTTCAGTTCAATCCACTTATTGAGAAGCGTACAGGGTCAGACTGTATTGTATGATCACTTGTGTGTGATCCTCTGTACTGTATTTGTGTTCTGTGTGATATAGAAATGGCCTACAAATAACCTCTTCCTCAAGTAGGATTTTCAGTTTTCAGGCCCCTTATTAACTACCACTTATCTGGCTACAGGAGCATTTTCTCTTCCTCTCCTTTCTGTTCTGTTCTGTGTCTCAGTTGTATGCTAAGTTCTATCACAATGCAGTTCCGACCTCTGATCTAGGGTTGCCTGGAAACACACGTTTGCTCCCATTCCGGATGGGTTGAAGGAGGGAAGTAGGGGTGGGAGAGAAGAGATGTAGGATATGATAGGGGATTGCTGGAGCATTGTATACATACCCCTCGTCTCTTTGTGCTCTAAAGTGAGAGAGAAGGAAAAAGAGAGGGAGAGGAAATAAGGGGTTGCTTCATTAGTTGTCTTTAATTGATCAGCAGCTCTCTGCAGTTCTGGGATCCCCCTCTCTTTTCCTATTCACTCTCCCCTCTCACGCTCTCTCTCCCACTTCACCCTCTCTATCCCACTGTTTTTGATGTCTCCCCTCACCTCCCTCCAAAGCAGCCCAATAGAATATTTCAAGGGCCTTTGATCTACTTATTTGCTGTAATTTATTGATGAAAGTATCAAGCATTTTTGTGGCAGTGCTAACCCCAACAGGGGGAGAGAGCAGTAAGCCCAGAGTCTGTGGAAGGAAGGAAGGAGAGAGAGAGGTCACAAAACAATAGTACGCATACATTTACATGGCTAGTTGAGTGTATGACATAAGAAGAGAAAAACTGCTGATGCACAACCACATTTCAAAATTGCATGTATTCTACTATTTCAACTCTCATTTACATTTTAGTAATTTAGAAGATGCTCTTATCCAGAGCGACTTACACTCTCAAGAGTATGTATAGACCCCGACTGAGTTCAAATTATTGGTTGTGAAAATCTGTCATTTTGAGAAATTGATGGTAATTCTGGGCAAGCTGCAGCATCAAGGCCAGTATCCTTCCTGTATGACTGGCGAGGTATTGGGGCTGTGTGGTGATCAGCTTCCAATTCTACAACAGTTGGTGGCAGGCACTCAGCAGATGCAGCTTGCATGCAAACGAGACCCATTGACTAACTGTAGTGTTATCTAGGTCCCGCTTTAAATGACGTGCAGCTTATAAAGTCTTCCTAATGCCTTCATAAACACTACATAAATGTGTTACAAATCATCTATAACCATATGTCATGATTTACAAAAGGTTCTTAAATGTGGCATGACTGTGTGACATAACCACCAATGTCAAACGTAACCTAACCCACTATGTCAAATATGACATAAACCTGTGCTTTATAAAGGGTAAGTAAAGGGCTTATAAATGATATCAAATTGAGGCTTCACATAGCATTTATAACCCAATCATGCATCTTGGTAGAGCATTGCAACGCCAGGATATTGGGTTCGATTCCCGACACAACCCATACATAAAATTGTATTTAAGCATGACTGTAAGTTGCTTTGGGTAAAAGGGTCTGCAAAATTGTGTATATTATATTTCACTAAAACATTTTCAGGATGGCCCAACCTCTTTCCCTCTTGGGTGCATAGTCAGTATTGGACCTGACCTCAACATCAGTCAAAATACAGCATGCAGCATGACACATACTCTAACACGGAACCCAAATTGGCTGCGCGCGTGCGCCATCATGCGCCATCGGGCATAAATGTATTTTGTCCCCCCACACCAAACGCGATCACGACACGCAGGTTAACAAATTTAAACAAACTCAACCAATTATATTAATTTGGGGACCGGTAGAAAGCATTAAACATTTATTGGCAATTTAACTAGTTAGCTTGCACTTGCTAGCTAATTTGTCATATTTAGCTAGCTTGCTCTTGCTAGCTAATTTGTCCTGGGATATAAACATTGACTTGTTATTTTACCTGAAATGCACAAGGTCCTCTACTCTGCCAATTAATCCACACATAAAACGGTCAACGGATTCGTTTCTAGTCATCTCTCTTCCTTCCAGGCTTTTCTTCTCTTGACTTTATATTGCGATTGGCAACTTTCATAAATTAGGTGTATTACCGCCACTGACCTCGTTTGTTATTCAGTCACCCATGTGGGTATAACCAATGAGGAGATGGCACGTGGGGTACCTGTTTCTATAAACCAATGAGGAGATGGAAGAGGCAGGACTTGCAGCGCGATCTGCGTCAGAAATAGATCTATTTTCTATTTTAGCCCTTGGCAACGCTGATGCTCGTTGGCGCGTGCAAGCAGTGTGGGTGAAATAATTGAATAACATAGATTTCTAAATTTATTTTGCAACGCTCGCGCACGCGACGCAAGCGGTGTAGTCAGCCTGTAAAGTGCTGACTACAGCAAAAAACATTGGTAGGGCCTTTTAAAATAAGTATCAGTTTTTAGCTTACTTCTGTTTTTTCCCAAATTCTGTTTTCTTGGTTTTGTTTTTCCAGGTTTCGGATTTCCCCATTTTTTTTCTTGATTACTTTTCTGTGTTCACAACAATGCTCAAACCACATCAGGGGATGACTTTTGAGGTCCGGAAAATTCGAAGAAACTTACATTTTTGAGTGTAGTTCTCCTTTAATTCAGTGAGCATGCCCTGCACTGTTGTTTGGTAAGCGCACGTGATGTCAAATCAAATCGCATTTGTCACATGCGCCGAATACAACAGTGAAATGCTTACTTACAAGCCCTTAATGAACAATGCTATAAGTTAAGTTTTTTTTTAAATAAGTGTTAAGTAAAAAATAGATAGGTAAAAAATTGAAAATTATAGTTACAAATATTTAAACAGCAGCCGTAAAATAACAAGTGAGGCTATATCGGTACAGAGTCAATGTGTGGGGGCACGGTTAGTTGAGGTAATTGAGGTAATATGTGACTCACCACATGGATTCTGTCTCATGTAGCAACATTTGAATATCTGTTTTTTACATTGGATCAAAGCAGAGACGCAGAGCTACAAAATGGCATATCATACACTGCATTTGAGGAAACAATGGGAAAGTAATTTTGCTTTGAAAGTTGATCAACTTATAAACTCACTTTTGAGAAAACCGTCTTTCAATGTTTTGGTACTACTGTTGGAGAGCCCTTCTGTCTACACCCATTCATCATTGTTCACAGCCTCTTAAGCCTTAGCTCCACCCATCTCTTTAAATTAAGGGTTGATCCAACCGTTCTGTACTAACTTGCCAGCTACTTCCAGACAGGTAAGAGAGAGAGAAATGCTCACTGAACATTACTCGCCCTGTCTGTGGTTTCACGCTCATAGCGCACACTGGACCAATAAGTATGGTTGTTCTGAAAGCTGTTCCGAAACTACAATCAAGCACCCAAGCTAAGTGGCTAACATTGGCTGGCTACTTCCAGACAAATAATAAGAGAACACGCCACTCTGACCATTTTACTCGCCCTAGCAGATCTGGTTAGGTTTTTTTCATGTTATTCAGAGCGTTGATAACTGTAAATGTGCTGCTGGTGTAACAGTATTGCTTCCGTCCCTCTCCTCCCCCCTACCTGGGCTGGGAACAGGCACCCTCAAAGCACTGTTACCCATCGCTCCACAAAAGCACTGTTACCCATCGCTCCACAAAAGCCATTGTCCTTGCAGAGCAAGGCGAATTTCTACTTCAAGATCTCAGAGCGAGTGATGTCACCGATTGAAACGCTAATAGCGCGCACCCCGCTAACTAGCTAGCCATTTCACATCAGTTACACTGACAACAATTGAATTATGCTTTGTTGTCGACGTTTACTGACACCAGACATATTCAACGGGTGTTGAGCATTCGAAAATGCATCACTTATTCTGTGCTATGGCACACTATGACAAGAGTCTTGTGTTAAGAAATGTAGCTAGATGGTTAGCTAGGTAAACAATGAATACCAACACATGACGTAACGTTAGTTAGCGGGCCAGTCAGCTAACGTTAGCTAGCTAGCTAACAGTACACTTTAACTTGAAATTAAAATACTTTGTCAAAATTAGAGTGGAGTCTTTTGTTAAGACATGTAGCTAGCTAGCTAGCTAGCTAAACAATGGACCATAATCACAACTCATGACATTACTACCCTGCATGAATCTGCAGGTAGCTAACCAACCAAGTTCTATGGCTATAAGTAGTCAAGCAAATGTGTTTAAAATACGAAGAATAAGATCATACACAATCATCCACATACACATACTGCACGTTTCTAATTTTGACAGAAAGTGTTTTAATTTAAAGTGTACTGTTAGCTAGCTAATTTTAGCTGGCTGGGTCGCTAGCTAACAGTACACTTTAAATTAAAACACTTTCTGTCAAAATTATAAATGTGCAGTATCTGAAATCTTACCAGTATACATCACAGTTGGACGTGTCTCATGTCTGATGGCATGCATGGTTGCCTTTGTTTGATGATGTACTCCAGATTGGTGTTTTCTCCATCTCCTTAGCTATTATACTCGAATTCCACTGATTTCAAAACTCGGTCCTCCAGAAAGTTGCAGTCATACACATAACGTTAGCTAGTGAGCCAGCCAGCTAACGTTAGCTAGCCAACAGCACACTTTAACTTGACATTAGGTTTATGCAGTTTTACTATGCAATACATAAAAAAATCTGCGTTCGACACGATTACCAAAACAAACTGACCAGCTCCAATAGACAGACGTGTGCTATATGGTAGACCAATCCAAACTCATCTCTTGGCATGTCCAGCCTACTCATTTTCTCAGCCAATCCTGGCTAGCGGGAAGGATTCTCGCTTTTTCTGTGGTTAACTTCTTATGGCTGCAAGGCAAAGTGTTGAGTAGCCAGTGAAATCGTGCCCATTTCAAACGGCCTCCTACTCAAATCTTGCTCGTACAATATGAATATTATTATTATTTTTGGATAGAACACTTTCTAGTTTCTAGTTTCTAAAAGAGTTGGAATTATTTCTCTGAGTGAAACAGAAGTCCTTCTGCAGCACTTTTCCTGACCAGGAAGTGAAATGTCAGAAATCGATGCTCTTTTCAACTTGATGCCTATACATGGTCTTAACACTTAGGAGTCTGCTGACACTCTATACGCCTTCCTATTGGTGTAAAGAGGATGTCAGAGAAGAAAATTTTTGCTCCTCTTGGTCTGTGGTGGAAAAAAACCTATTTCTTTGACGTGACCGTCCACTTCCGGTACTCTGAAGGAAGTGGGATTGACTTCTGTTTTGCCTTGGTAACGAACGGCTAACGTCTCCGGCTCTAATTTTTTTTGATACATGTGACCATATCATCGTAATGTATGTTTTTTCAATTTGGTTTAATCAGATTATTGAAACTTTATTCGGGAGTTTTGCCGTGTTCAGTCCTCTGACTGTGTTTACGTTGGAGAAATTTGTGCCACTCGGCTAGTGCCAATGCTAATTGAAGAGGGACATTTGCCATTCTGAATCGAAACAACGACTCATCTGGACAGAGGACACGTTCTTCAACATTCTGATGAAAGATCAGCAAAAGTAAGACCCATTTTATGATGTTATTTCATATATCTGCCGTGCATGTGAACTGGCCGTGGGCGCCCAATTATTTCTGTCTATTGTAGCTACGCTAATATAGCGATACATTTTGTTTGCGCTGTAAAACATTTAATAAATCGGAAATATTGTTTGGAATCACAAGATGCCTGTCTTTCAATTGCTGCAGACTATGTATTTTTCAGAAATGTTTTATGATGAGTAATTAGCTATTTGACGTTGGTGTCTGTAAATATTATGGCTGCTTTCGGTGCAATTTCGGATTGTAGCTGAAATGTAAACTATGGTTTATACATGAAATATGCAAATTTTTCGAACAAAACATATGCTATACAATAAATATGTTATCAGACTGTCATCTGATGAATTTGTTTCTTGGTTAGTGGCTATTTATATCTTTATTTGGTCGAATTTGTGATAGCACCTGATGGAGTAAGAAACTGATGGAGTTAGAAAAGTTGTGTCTTTTGCTAACATGGTTAGCTAATAGATTTACATATTTTGTCTTCCCTGTAAAACATTTTAAAAATCGGACATGTTGGCTTGATTCACAAGATGTGCACCTTTCATCTGGTGTCTTGGACTTGTTAATGTGTGAAAGTTAAATATTTAAAAAAAAATGATTTCGAATTTCGCGCCCTGCACTTTGAGCTGGATGTTGTCATAAGTGTACCGGTGTCGGGCTGCCCCCGTAAAAGGTTAAACCAACTAGGCTCGTAATTTAACAATTGTATTCGTATTTACAGATGGCATACAAAAAGCAAGTTCTGCAGGCTCTAGTTTTGTCCAATCTTGATATTGTCCAGTCGTATGGTCCAGTACTGCAAGGAAAGACCTAGTTAAGCCGCAGCTGGCCCAGAACAGAGCGGCTTTTTTGCTCTTCATTGTAATCAGAGGGCTGATTTAAATACTATGCATGCCTGTCTCTCTTGGCTAAGAGTTGAGGAGAGAGCTTTGACACACATACTTATTCCACCAATCATGCCACCAGGGCTCTTTTCATAGTCCCTAAATCCAGAACAAATTCAAGAAAATGTACAGTATTATATAGAACCTTATTGCATGGAACTTCCTTCTATCTCATATTGCTCAAATAAACAACAAACCCGGTTTCAAAAAACAGATAAAGCAACATCTCTCGGTTTGTGTGTATGCATTGATATGTAGGCTACGTGTACCTTTTTAAAAATGTTTGTAGTTCTGTCCTTGAGCTGTTCTTGTCTAATGATGTTCTGTATTATGTCATTTTGTATTATGTTTCATGTTTTGTGTGGACAGCTAATGGGGATCCAAATAAAACACCAAATTATAAACAGAGAGTAGCTGCAGCATAAAAGAGGGATATGGATAGCCCTTTGATTAGCTGTTCAGGAGTCTTATGGCTTGGCGGTAGAAGCTGTTTATAAGCCTCTTGGACCTTGACTTGGTGCTCCGGTACTACTTTCCATGCGGTAGCAGAGATAACAGTTTATGACTAGGGTGGCTGATGTCTGACCATTTTTAGGACCTTCCTCTGACACCGCCTGGTATAGAGGTCCTGGATGGCAGGAAGCTTGGCCCCGGTGATGTACTGGACCGTACGCACAACCCTCTGTAGTGCCTTGTGGTCAGAGGCCAAACAGTTGCCATACCAGGCAGGATGCTCTCGATGGTGCATCTGTATAACTTTTTGAGGATCTGAGTACCCATGCCAAATCTTTTTAGTCTCCTGAGGGGCAATAGGCTTTGTTGTGCCCTCTTCACAACTGTCTTGGTGTGTTTGGACCATGTTAGTTTGTTGGTGATTTGGAACAAAGGAACTTGAAGCTCTCAACCTGTTCCACTTCAGCCCCGTCGATGAGAATAGGGGGCATGCTCGGTCCTCCTTTTCCTGTAGTCCACAATCATCTCCTTTGCCTTGATCACGTTGAGGGAGAGGTTGTTGTCCTGGCACCACACGGCCATGTCTCTGACCTCCCTATAGAATGTCTCATCATTGTCGGTGATCAGGCCTACCACTGTTGTGTCATCAGCAAACTTAATGATGGTGTTGGGGTCATGCCTGGCTGTGCAGTCATGAGTAAACAGGGAGTACAGGAGGGGACTGAGCACGCATCCCTGAGGGGCCCCTGTGTTGAAGATCAGCGTGGTGGATGCGTTGTTACCTAACCTTACCACCTGGGGCTGGCCGTCAGGAAGTCCAGGATCCAGTTGCACAGGGAGGTGTTTAGTCCCAGGGTCCTTAGTTTATTGATGAGCTAGAGGGCACTATGGTGTTTAACGCTGAGCTGTAGTCAATGAATAGCAATCTCACATATGTGTTCCTTTTGTCCAGGTTGGGAAGGGCACTGTGGAGTGCAATAGAGATTGCATCATCTGTGGATCTGTTGGGGTGGTTTGCACATTGGAGAGGGTCTAGTGTTTATGGGATAATGGTGTTGATGTGAGCCATGACCAGCCTTTCAAAGCACTTCATGGCTACAGATGTGAGAGCAATGAGTCGGTGGTCATTTAGGCAGGTTACCTTAGTGCTCTTGGGCACAGGGAATATGGTGGTCTGCTTGAAACATGTTGATATTACAGACTCAGTCAGGGACAGGTTGAAAATGTCATTGAAGACACTTGCCAGTTGGTCAGCGCATGGTCATGCGCATGTCATGGTAATCCGTCTGGCCCTGCGGCCTTGTGAATGTTTACCTGTTTAAATGTTTTACTCACATCGGCTACGGAGAGCGTGATCACACAGTCTTCCGGAACAGCTGATGCTCTAATGCATGCTTCACTGTTACTTGCCTCGAAGCGAGCATAAAAGCAATTTAGCTCGTCTGGTCACCTCGCGGCTGTGCTTCCCTTTGTGGTGTGTAATAGTTTGCAAACCCTGCCACATTCGACGAGCTTTGGAGCCAGTGTAGTACGATTCAATCTTAGTCCTGTACTGATGCTTGCCTGTTTGATGGTTCGTCGGAGGGCATAAGTGGATTTCGTATAAGCTTCCGGGTTAGAGTTCCGCTCCTTGAAAGCGGCGGCTATACTCTTTAGCTCAGTGCGGATGTTGCCTGTAGTCCATGGCTTCTGGTTGGGGTATGTACATACAGTCACTGGTGGGGACGACATCATCTACTGTATGCACTTATTGATGAAGTCAGCGACTGATGTGGTGTTCTCCTCAATGCCATCGGAAAGATCTCGTAACATTTTCCAGTCTGTGCTAGCAAAAGAGTCCTGTAGCTTAGCATCTGTTTCATCTGACCACTTTTTTATTGACCGAGTCACTTGTGCTTCCTGCTTTAGTTTTTGCTTGTAAGCAGGAATCAGGAGGATAGAATTATGGTCAGATTTACCAAATGGAGGAAGGGGGAAAGCTTTGTACTTGTCTCTGTGTGTGGAGTAAAGTTGGTCTGGAGATTTTTTCTGTTTGAGCCTCTGAGTTGCCTAATTGATCCTCAAAGAGGCTTGTAACTTGGAATACTTCGATGTTGCCATGCCAAGCAGTCTGCTGTCTTTTCTGTGTCCATACAAATGTGTTAATTACGGCAGTCAAATTGGATTCCAAACATAGTTAAATTGCACAAAAATAGTATTGATTACAACAGTACACAAATCAGAAAGATGTCTCTCATAAAACATTTACATATAGAAGTGTGGGGGTGGTAACGGTAATGTAATTACAAGAGTAGGGGCTGAACAAATAAAATCCACAGAGGAACCTTTGACTGAAAAAAATTACAGTTTCCAGTGTCTGAGCCATCTCATTTTCCTTAGAGTTGAATAGATTACAATAGCCACAACATCATAAAAACATGTATCTGTATGTATTTATGTTAGACAGTACTGTAAAGCATTGAATGAGAGCACATTTGTCTCGGAAAGTTGTCTATTAGTAAGCTACCGTAAAGTAAAGCTTACATTCATCATTAATATTCATAGTTGATATTTCCACCTATTGTATCTCTGTGTTTACAGCTCTATATTTTCAAGATGCATTAAGATATCTTAATGCTGTTTTTTTGTGTATGTAGGGCAGACAACCGACTACTTGTATTTCAAATATTACAAAATGGGGTTACATGAGTTTATGCGGCCCATCCCCCCTCCAGCCAGGCCTTATTCTGCACTTTTTAAATTCAGGGGTTGTGCTACAATATCTATCAATTGAACCACTTTTGCAGTAAAATATTTTTATTCAACCATCCATTTCATAAATTGGAGACATAACAGATGCCAAAAAAAATGTTTGTTTTGTTCTACCTCGGGTAGGGGTATCTCAAAAACTAAACCCCTTTTTGAGGATTGGCCGCTAGCCTACTACAAAAGGGGGCTGCCAGTTACCTATCCATGTTCTAGATGTATGCATTTATATTCAGTCAGAATATTAAGTTGTGTTTCTCTCTCTTTTCTTTCTCTTTCTTCTGCTCCCTTGATGTGGCTGCCTGGTGTCTGCCTCTGCTGCTCTGATCCTGCAGGTAAGTCAAATCATGCTCTTTTGTCACAGAATACGTGTTCGTCCGTGTGTTCTAACCATCTGTGGTTCTCTGAGCAACACAAAGGCAAAGCAATACTACAGCTAACAGCCAAACACTATACAGAGGAGGCTAGTGTGAGGAGCTATAGAAGGACGGTCTCATTGTAATGGCTGGAATGGAATTAATGGAATGGTAGCAAACACATCAAACACTGGGAAACCACATTTATTCAGTTTATTCCATTCCAGCCATTACAATGAGCCCGTCCTCCTATAGCTCCTTACACCAGCCTCCTCTGACACACACACGCTCACATGTCCGTGCTCCATGCCAATATGATTCCATTAATTTCTCCTGTTTTTATTATAGTGGGATGTTGTTGAGTCCCTGTCCTCACCCCAACAATAAAGAGCTGTCTGTCTGAGTCTCGACTGTGGATGGTCAGAGACAGACAGTGTTGATGAAAGAACCTGTCAACCCCCAGCCATTCAGCCCAGATGAGATCCACCATTTTAATTTGATTTCATGAAGAGTGATCTCATGGGGAATGGCCTGTTGGAACAATCTGCTAAAATGGCTAAGGGGACACTAGGGTTCTGTCCCAAACGGCACCCTATTCCATATATAGTGTACTACTTTGGCCCATAGGGCTCTGGTCAAAATTAGTGAACCTGAGCCATGGTCAAAAGTGGTGCACTATGTAGAGGATAGGGTACCATTTAAGACACACCCTAGGCCTACAGAAGGTCCCTTCTCCCTCTGCTGCTACAACTCAACCTCAACTCCCAGTTTGTGTGTTCTTCCCTGTGTCCTAGCCAAGGAAAGCAGAGTGTAAATGTATCCTTTGAACAGTGGGTTCTCCTGATGGCTCTCATAGCGGTATGTGTACGCCATATTTGGCCTTGCTCCTTTAGGGAGGCTGGGGGTTCTGAAGAGGATGTCTATCTCATTTGATGGAAGGCAGGCTAACAATAAACCGCCATGCTAGATTTGATACACATGCGCTTGATGGAGAGGAGTAGACTGTGTTAAGGGAGTGTGGTAGGTAGAGGATTTAACAGAGGCCCACAGTAGTCATACTTATTCATTAAACTATTTTTATATACATTTACATATGCACATTTTGACATTACAGCCAGCAATTATTGCACACAACTAATAATTTAGGTCATTTGCATGACTAACGAGTATGGATTTGGGAGCGAATCAATCATGCAAAATGTCTGTTCTGCAAGGATTAGTGGGATTTGATTTATAGACCTAATGGTATTTGATTAGCTAGTTAGATAGCTATCCGTCTTTGCATAACAGGACATATTCCAAGTTCTACTACACATGATGCTGGCTGCCAAAGTGATGTAGTCTGTCAGTGGTGTAGTCTGTCAGTTTGCTCAGTATGGTAACTGGACACAGGCTGTTAACTTTGGCTCAGAATGAATGAATGAGCACATTAGCAGTAAGCTAGAAGCACTTTCACAGCCCTAAGTGCTTAACCCTATCAGTCCTGAGACCCCAGCAAAAAATCTGACATTCATTTATCTGCATGTCCATCCCTCATATTTAGCCTCACAATGAAGCATTTGTTATGACTGGCCAATAAAAAGAAAAGATTAAGATGGGCAAAAGAACAAAGACACTGGACAGAGATATGGCTTTTTCTTTGCAACTCTGCCTAGAAGGCCAGCATCTCGGAGTCGCCGCTTCACTGTTGACGTTGAGAATCGTGTTTTGCGGGTGCTATTTAATGAAGCTGCCAGTTGAGGACTTATGAGGAGTCTGTTTCTCAAACTAGATACTCTAATGTACTTGTCCTCTTGCTCTGTTGTGCACCGGGGGCTTCCACTCCTCTTTCTATTCTGGTTAGAGACAGTTTTCCCTATTTTGTGAACGGAGTAGTACAAGAGTTGTACGAGATCTTCAGTTTCTTGGCAATTTCTCGCATTGAATAGCCTTCATTTCTGAGAACAAGAATAGACTAACGAGTATCAGAAGAAAGTTCTTTGTTTCTGGCCATTCTGAGCCTGTAATCGAACCCACAAATGCTGATGCTCCAGATACTCAACTAGTCTAAAAAAGGACCGTTTTATTGCTTCTTTAATCAACACAACAGTTTTCAGCTGTGCTAACATAATTGCAGAAGGGGTTTCTAATGATCAATTAGCCTTTTAAAATGATAAACTTGGATAGCCAACACAACGTGCCATTGGAAGACAGGAGTGATGGTTGCTGATAATGGGCCTCTGTACGCCTATGTAGATATTCCATAACAAATCTGCTGTTTCCAGCTACAGTAGTCATTTCCAACATTAACAATCTCTACACTGTTTTTCTGATCAATTTTATGTTATTTTAATGGACATAAAAATTGCTTTTCTTTCAAAAACAAGCACATTTCTAAGTGACCCCAAACTTTTGAATGGTAGTGTATTTATATATATACTGTATACACACACACACACACACACACACACACACACACACACACACACACACACACACACACACACACACACACACACACACACACACACACACACACACACACACACACACACACACACATATAAATATACATACATACATACATACATACATACAAATACACATACAAATACACATACAATACCAGTCAAAAGTTTGGACACACCTACTCATTCAAGGGTTTTTCTTTATTTGGACTATTTTCTACATTTGACACACCCTGATCTGTTTCACCTGTCTTTGTGCTTGTCTCCACCCCTCTCCAGGTGTCGCCCATATTCCCCATTATCCACGGTGCATTTATACCTGTGTTCTCTGTTTGTCTGTTGCCAGTTCATCTTGTCTCATCCAGCCTACCAGAGTTTTTTTCCCGTACTCCTGTTTCTAGTCAGTTCCTGTTTTCTAGTTCTCCTGATTTTTGACTATTCTGCCTTCCCTGACCCTGAGCCTGCCTGCCGTTCTGTACCTTACGGACTCTGCCTTGGATTACTGACCTGTGCCTGTCCCTTGACCTGTTGTTTGCCTGCCCCCTGTTTCGTAATAAGCTATTGTTATTTCAAACTGTCTGCATCTGGGTTTTATCATGAGGTCTGATAACATTGTAGACTAACAGTGAAGACATCAAAACTATGAAATAACACATCATGTAGTAATCAAAAAAGTGTTAACAAATCAAAATATATTCTTTATTTGAGATTCTTCAAAGTAGCCCTCCTTTGCCTTGATGACAGCGTTGCACACTCTTGGCATACTCTCATGAGGAAGTCACCTGGAATGCATTTCAATTAACAGATGTGCCTTGTTAAAAGTTTATTTGTGGAATTTCTTTCCTTCTTAATGCTTTTGAGCCAATCAGTTACAGAAGATAGCCTTACTTTATTTATTTATTTAATTTCACATTTATTTAACTAGGTAGGCTAGTTGAGAACAAGTTCTCATTTACAACTGCGACCTGGCCAAGATAAAGCACAGCAGTTCGACACATACAACAACACAGAGTTACACATGGAATAAACAAACATACAGTCAATAATACAGTATAAAAATTAAAAAAGTCTATATGCAGTGAGTGCAAATGAGGTAAGATAAGGGAGGTAAGGCAATAAATAGGTCATGGTGGCGAAGTATTTACAATATAGCAATTAAACACTGGAATGGTAGATGTGCAGAAGATGAATGTGCAGGTAGAGATACTGGGGTGCAAAGGAGCAAGATAAATAAATGAATACAGAATGGGGATGAGGTAGGTGGATGGGCTGTTTACAGATTAACTATGTACAGGTATAGTGATCTGTGAGCTGCTCTGACAGCTTGTGGTAAAGCTAGTGAGGGAGATATGAGTCTCCAGCTTCAGTGATTTTTGCAGTTCGTTCCAGTCATTGGCAGCAGAGAACAGGAAGGATAGGCGGCCAAAGGAGGAATTGGCTTTGGGGGTGACCAGTGAGATATACCTGCTGGAGCGCCTGCTACGGGTGGGTGCTGCTATGGTGACCAGTGAGTTGAGATAAGGCGGGGCTTTACCTAACAAAGACTTGTAGATGACCTGGAGCCAGTGGATTTACCGACGAGTATGAAGCGAGGGCCAGCCAACGATAGAGTACAGGTTGCAGTGGTGGGTAGTATATGGGGCTTTGGTGACAAAACGGATGCCACTGTGATAGACTGCATCCAATTTGTTGAGTAGAGTGTTGGAGGCTATTTTGTAAATGACATCGCCGAAGTCGAAGTTGAAGTTTTCGTCCGAGTTCGCCTGCATTTGCGCGAGCGTTTGGATATGTGCACTAAACATACTAGCAAAAGTAGCTACTTAGACAAAAGTAATGGACATTATCGAACAAAACAACGATTTATTGTGGAACTAGGATTCCTGGCACTGCATTCTGATGAAGACGATCAAAGGTAAGGGAATATTTATGATGTAATTTCGTATTTCTGTTGACTCCAACATGGCGGAGAAATGTTGTTATGTTTGAGCGCCGTCTCAGATTATTGCATGGTGTGCTTTTTACGTAATTTAAAAAAAAAATCTGACAGCGGTTGCATTAAGAACAAGTGTATCTTTAATTATATGTAAAACATGTATCTTTCATCAAAGTTTATGATGAGTATGTCTGAAATTTGACGTGGCTCTCTGCAATTTCTCCGGATATTTTGGAGGCATTTCTGAACATGGCGGCAATGTAAACTGAGATTTGTGGATATAAATATGCACATTATCGAACAAAACATAAATGTATTGTGTAACATGATGTCCTATGAGTGTCATCTGATGAAGATCATCAAAAGTTAGTAATTCATTTGATCTCTTTCTGCTTTTTGTGACTACTATCTTTTGCTGGGAAAATGGCTGTTTTTCTGTGGCTATGTACTGAGTTAACCTCTTTGGCCTGCAGGGGCAGTATTGAGTAGCCTGGATAAAAGGTGCCCATTTCAAACGGCCTCGTACTCAATTCTTGCTCGTACAATATGCATATTATTATTACTATTGGATAGAAAACACTCTCTAGTTTCTAAAACAGTTTTAATTATATCTGTGAGTAAAACAGAACTCATTTTGCAGCAAACTTCCTGACAGGAAGTGGAAAATCTGCCTGCCTATAAATGTGCTTGATATGTATTAGTATACATGCACTTCATACGCCTTCCACTAGATGTCAAGAGGCAGTGAGAGGAAATGAGGTGTATAACTTGATCTGAGGTCGAATGAAAGCTCTTGGCATGACGTGACACCAACCAATTCCTGTTTTCTGGAACGCGCAAGAAGGGACCGGGTACTGCCTTCTGAAAGGCTGTCGTTATAGACGACTAATATCTCCTGCTTTGATTTTATTTGATAAATGTGACATTATCATTGTAAAGTATGTTTTTTCAATATAGTTTTATTAGATTATTGAAACTTTTTCAGGACGTTAGGCGTGTTGCGTTGTCTGCGTTTGTTCACGAAGGAGAGCTTCGCGCCACTTTGCTAGCTTTCCGTGCTAATTGACTGGAGAAGACGACATTCTAAAACCAAACAACGATTGTTCCCGACAAAGGACCCCTTGTACAACATTCTGATGGAAGATCATCAAAAGTAGGACCCATTTTATGATGCTATTTCATATATCTGTCGAACGTGTGTACTATTAGTTTGCGCCCAGATTTTGGGCACTCTCTCGCTATAACGTAAGCTGGATGTCGTAATGAAGTTATTTTTAGAATTCTAACACGGCGATTGCATTAAGAACTAGTGTATCTATCATTTCCTATACAACATGTATTTTTTAGTAACGTTTATGAATAGTTATTTGGTCAGAATAGGTGAGTGTCATAAAAATATCCGGACATTCTGGGAAAAAGAAGCTACATTAGCACAATGTATAACCACTGATTTCAGCTCTAAATATGGACATTTTCGAACAAAATATGTGTATGTATAACCTGTTGTTATAGGACTGCCATCTGATGAAGCTTATCAAGGTTAGTCAAAAATGATATATCTTTTGCTGGTTTGTTACGATCGCTAACTTTTGCTGCTGGTAAATGGCTTGTGTTTCTGGCTATTGTAGTAAACTAATATAATGCTATATTGTGTTTTCGCTGTAAAACACTTAAGAAATCGGAAATATTGGCTGGATTCACAAGATGCTTGTCTTTCATTTGCTGTACACCATGTATTTTTCAGAAATGTTTTATGATGAGTATTTAGGTATTTCACATTGGTGTCTGTAATTACTCTGGCTGCTTCGGTGCTATATGTGAGGGTAGGTGTAATGGTAGCTGCAATGTTAAACTGATTTATACCTCAAATATGCACATTTTTCAAACAAAACATAGATTTATTGTGTAACATGTTATAAGACTGTCATCTGATGAAGTTGTTTCTTGGTTAGTTTGGTTGGTTATTGGTTAGTTAGGTTGGTTTTGTGCATGCTACCTGTGCTGTGAGAAATGTTTGTCCTTTTTGTATTTGGTGGTGAGCTAACATAAATATACGTGGTGTTTTCGCTGTAAAACATTTTAAAAATCGGACATGTTGGCTGGATTCACAAGATGTTTATCTTTCATTTGCTGTGTTGGACTTGTTAATGTGTGAAAGTTAAATATTTCAAAAAAATATCTATTGAATTTCGCGCCCTGCACTTGAAGTGGCTGTTGTCATATTGAGACCGGCTTCGGGCTTGCAGCCCAAAGAAGTTAACATAATCGTTTGGTGTGCTTTTGCCCTAAATCATTTTTGAAATCAGACATGTTGGCTGGATTCACAACAGGTGTAGCTTTAATTTGATGTATTTCATGTGTGATTTCATGAAAGATTGATTTTTATAGTAATATATTTGAATTTGGCGTGATACATTTTTTCTGGCTTTTGGCCAAGTAGGAGGCTACCGTCCCACATATCCCAGAGACGTTAATGCAACCGCTGTGTCAGATTTCAAAAAAACTTTACGGAAAAAGCAAACCATACAATAATCTGAGTACGGCGCTCAGACGACAAATCAAGCCAAAAAGATATCCACCATGTTGGAGTCAACAGATCTCAGAAAGAGCATTATAAATATTCACTTACCTTTCATCAGAATGCACTCCCAGGAATCCCAGTTCCATAATAAATGTTTGTTTTGTTCGATAATGTCCATCATTTATGTCCAAATACCTCCTTGTTGTTTGCGCGTTCAGTACACAATCCAAACTCACAACGCACGTGCAAGTCCAGCGGAAAGTTCGAACGAAAAGTCCAAAAAGTTATATTACAGTCTGTAGAAACATGTCAATCGAAGTATAAAATCAATCTTTAGGATGTTTTAACATAAATCTTCAACAATGTTCCAACCGGAAAATTCCTTTGTCTGTAGAATTGCAATGGAACAGAGCTCGCTCTCACGTGAACGCGCGAGACAGAGCTCGTGGCTCTCTGGCAGACCTCTGACTCATTCCCCTCTCATTCGCCCCCACTTCACAGTAGAAGCATCAAACAAGGTTCTAAAGACTGGTGACATCTAGTGGAAGCCTTAGCAAGTGCAATTTGATCCCATAGACACTGTGTATTTGATAGGCCAAGAGTTAAAAAACCACAAACGTCAGATTTCCCACTTCCTGGGGTTTTTTTTCTCAGGTTTTTGCCTGCCATATGAGTTATGTTATACTCACAGACATCATTCAAACCATTTTAGAAACTTCTGAGTGTTTCCTATCCAATAGTAATAATAATATGCATATATTAGCATCTGGGACAGAGTAGGAGGCAGTTCACTATTGGCACGCAATTCATCCAAAAGTGAAAATGCTGCCCCCTATCATAAAGAAGTTAAGCATGTCCCAGTTTAGGTCACCTAACAGCACAAGCTCTGGAGATAGATGGGGGGCAATCAGTTCACATATGGTGTCCAGGTTACAGCTAGGGCAGAGGGTGGTCTATAGCACGCGGCAACGATGAGACTTGTTTCTGGAAAGATGGATTTTTAAAAGTATGAGCTCGAATTGTTTGGGTACAGACCTGGATAGTAAGACAGAACACTGCAGGCTATCTTTGCAGTAGATTGCAACACAGCCCCCTTTGGCAGTTCTATCTTGTCTGAAAATGTTGTAGTTAGGGATGGAAATGTTGAGTTTTTGGTAGTCATCGTGAGCCAGGATTCAGACACGGCTAAGACATCCGGGTTGGCAGAGTGTGCTAGAGCAGTGAATAAAACAAACTTAGGGAGGAGGCTACTAATGTTAACATGCATGAAACCAAGGCTTTTACGGTTACAGAAGTAAACAAATGATAGTGCCTGGGGAATGGGAGTGGAGCTAGGCACTGCATGGCCTGGATTAACCTCCACATCACCAGAGGAACAGAGGAGGAGTAGGATAACGGTATGGCTAAAGGCTAAAATAACTGGTCGTCTAGTATGTTCAGAACAGAGAGTAAAAGGGGCAGATTTCTGGGGACGGTAGAGTAGATTCAAAGCATAATGTACAAAGGTATGGTAGGATGTGAATATAGTGGGGGTAAACCTGTGCATAGAGTGACGATGAAAGAGATGTTGTCTCTTGAAATATCATTTAAACCATGTGATGTCACCGCATGTGTGGTACGTGGAACTAAAGTGTTAAATAAGGCGTATTGAGCAGGGCTGGAGGCTCTACAGTGAAATAAGGCAATAATTACTAACCAAAACAGCAATGGACAAGGCATTTTGTGTAAAAGGTCTGGGTGTAGCTGGTACAGAGGAGTCAGGCACAGGACAGCAGAGATTGACTAAATTGACCAAATACATGTAGTAATACTAAGCCCAAACAAAAGGTCCGAAATACATAAAACAAACACGCACAAAAACCATGGGGAAAACAGAGAGTTATATAATGAACATGTAATTGGGGAATTGAAACCAGGGTGTGTAAGACAAAGCCAAAACAAATGGAAAATTAAAAGTGGATAGGCGATGGCTAGAAGACCGGTGACGTCGCCCGCCGAACGCCGCCAGAACAAGGAGAGGGACCAACTTCGGCGGAAGTTGTGACATTTTCATTTTAGCGAGAGGCATGCGTAGCAAAGTGATCATAGGAGTCCAGTGAGTATCTTCAGGCAGCTAGCGGGACGGGAGTAGCAAGCTAGCAGAAGGGCCTTGGAGGGACGTCGCGACGGAAGAAAGTCTTGGTAAAAGACCAAGTCCTTATTATTGCAAGAACAGCTCAAATAAGCAAAGAGAACGACAGTCAATCATTACTTTAAGACATGGTCATTCAATCATGAAAATGTGCAGTCGCAATAACCACCAAGCGCTATGATTAAACTTGCTCTCATGAGGAGAGCCACAGGAAAGGAAGACACAGAGTTCTCTGCTGCAGAGGATACGTTTATTAGAGTTACCAGCCTCAGAAATTGCAACCCAAATAAATGCTTCATAGAGTTCAAGTAACAGACACATTTCAACATCAACTGTTCAGAGGAGACTGCATGAATCAGGCCTTCATGGTAGAATTGCTGCAAAGAAACCACTACTAAAGGACACCATTGTGCCATGAAACACAAGCAATGGACAGTAGACCAGTGGAAATCTGTCCTTTGGTCTAATGAGTCCAAATTGGAGAGTTTTAGTTGCAACCGCGTGTCTTTGCGAGACGTAGAGCAAGTGAACGGATGAGTTCCGCATGTGTGGTTCCCATCGTAAAGAATGGAGGTGGAGGTGTGGGGGTCCTTTGCTGGTGACACTGTCTGTGATATATTTAGAATTCAACGCACACTTAACCAGCATGGATACCACAGCATTCTGCAGCAATACTCCCTCCAATTTGTTTTTCAACAGGACAATGTGCCAACACACCTCCAGGCTGTGTAAGGTCTATTTGAACAAGAAGGAGAGTGATGGAGTGCTACATCTGATTACCTGGCCTCCACAAATCACCCTACCTCAAACTAATGGAGATGGTTTGGGATAAGTTGAACCGTAGGTTGAAAGTGCTCAGCATATGTGGGAACTCATTCGAGATGGTTGGTAAAGCATTCCCCATGAAGCTGGTTGAGATAATGCCAAGAGTGTGCAAAGCTGTCCTCAAGGCAAAGGGTGGCTACTTTGAAGAATATCACATACTAGTTTAATAGTTTTGATGTCTTCACTTTTATTCTACAATGTACAAAATTGTAAAAATAAAGAAAAACCCTTGAACGTGTCCAAACGTTTGACTGGTACTGTGTATCTTATTAATATTTTGATTCCTTCTGTTTGACAAGAGACAGCATGTAGTTTGGGGTTGCTCACTCTTTTTGCTATGCCTTTACATTATTGGCAACCCAACTTCCCTGCTAGGGAGCTAGCGTAGCTTTCTTCTTCCCTTCTCTCTTTCTTGTTATCTTTCACACTCACTTTCTCCCTATTCTCTCCATCTTCTTCCCCTCTTTAATTGTTGCATGCTGTTTTCTTTCTTCTCCTCCTTTCCTCCTCTCTTCTTCCAAATGAGCCTTCAGTGGGTCTATTGAATTCCATTGTATGTCTGTGTTTAATAGGCTGGTCCTTCCTGCTGTTTTTGTCATATTGAGAGCGCTTTCCCCTCACCACACCAGTGCCTGATGGGTTCACTACAGAAACCACCATCGTAGAGACAAATAACACAGACAGCTCTGTTGGTGCCAGAGAGAGACAGAGAGGGGAGATAAAGGGTGTGTGTGTGTGTGTGTGTGTGATGCAAAAAAAGAACTGTCCCCCATTTCCCCAACCCCCAAATGTGTATGTGTGTGTATGTGTGTGTGAGAGAGAGAGGGAGAAAGAGAAAGAGAAAGAGAGAATATACTCATTGTACAACGTAAAACACCAACTAATGCATGCAGAGCAGAATTAGGGTGATACCCGCTAATTATCAAAATCCAGATAAGAGCCATTACATTTTACAACCACCTAAAAGGAAGTGATTCCTAAACCTTCCATAAAAAAGCTATCACCTACAGAGAGATGCACCCAGAGAAGAGTCCCTTAATAAGCAAGCTTGTCCTAGGGCTCTGTTCACAAACATAAACAGGCCCCACAGAGCCCCAGGACAGCAACACAATTAGACCCAACCAAATTATGAGAAAACAAAAAGATAGATAATACTTGACACATTGCAAAGAATTAACAAAAAAAACCCAGAGCAAACTTGAATGATATACAGTGGCAGAATACATGACCACTGTGATTGACCCAAAATTAAGGAAACTTTGACTATGTACAGACTCAGTGAGCATAGCCTTGCTATTGAGAAAGGCCGCCGTAGGCAGACCTGGCTTTCAAGAGAAGACAGACTATGTGCACACTGCACACAAAATGAGGTGGAAACTGAGCTGCACTTCCTAACCTCCTGCCAAGTGTATGACCATGTTAGTGACACATATTTCCCTCAGATTACAGACTAACAAAGAATTTGAAAACAATCCAAATTTGATTAACTCCCATATCTATTGGGTGAAATACCACAGTGTGCAATCACATTAGCGAGATTTGTGACCTGTTGCCACAAGAAAAGGGCAACCTGTGAAGAACAAACACCATTGTAAATACAAGCCATATTTATGTTTACTTATTTTGCCTTTTGTGCTTTAGTTATTTGCACATTGTTACAACACTGTATATAGACTTAATAATATGACATTTGAAAGGTCTTTATTCTTTGGAGCGTGTAATGTTTACTGTTAATTTTTCATAGTTTATCTATTTCACTTGCTTTGGCAATGTAAACATATGTTCCCCATGCCAATAAAGCTCCTTAAATTTAATTAAAATTGAGAGAGAGAGAGAGACAATAAAGACAATAAATAAACTGGGTTGGACTCATATTGTGCTGTGTGTGACAGGAAATTGGAGAAGCAGCTTTCTGTAAACACTCAAACTCTGTTTTGAGCACCTTTGTTAGCCAACAATTAATTCAGCAAAGTGTCCGGCAAGCGTGACCATACTTCTTCAATGAGATGATCAAAAGAGGCTGAACCAATCGACCAATGGAGATGAATTGGTACAGTTGGGGAGATCGGAGAGAATGCTTTATTAAACCTTTTCCTATATTACATAGGCCTGGAGATACTCCCTCAATATCACACAACTAATACTAGCTGCACTTCATGTGTAAATATTATAGTCTGTCTGTTTGTCTGCCTCCAAATCCCCATTCACACAGATCAATATGAGTGATATTAGCATTCTACAAGCGCGAACCAAACACGTGCACTTAAAAGAGATTTACGCATATATCTGTACCTCGGGGGTATAACGGAATCAAAGGCTTTTAATATATGAAAAATATTCCCTAGATTGAAGCATATTGGTTGACGGAGAGTCGTTTCCCCAATATTTCACATATATTTCACATCAGTTTATTCTCCCAATAGACTTGCAAGTGTCCTGCAATACTTATTTGATCACTTTGGAAATTTTTCAAAACTCAGAAGCACAGTTTCCAGATCACTCTATACAGTGGCTTGCGAAAGTATTCACCCCCCTTGGCATTTTTCCCATTTTGTTGCATTACAATCTGGAATTAAAATGGATTATGGGGGGGGTTGTATTATTTGATTTACACAACATGCCTACCACTATGAAGCTGCAAAATATGTTTTATTGTGCAACAAACAAGACAAAAAAAAGGAAAATTTGAGCGTGCATTACTATTCACCCCCCCCCCCCCCCCTCCCCCCCAAAGACAATACTTTGTCGAGCCAACCTTTTGCAGCAATTACAGCTGCAAGTCTCTTGGGGTATGTCTCAATAAGCTTGGCACATCAAGCTTGGCACATCTTCAAGGAAAACTGCTACAGCTCCTTCAAGTTGGATGGGTTCCACTGGTGTACAGCAATCTTTAGGGCTTCAACTAGGCCATTCCAAGACATGTCAATGTTTCCCCTTAAACCACTCGAGTGTTGCTTTAGCAGTATGCTTAGGGTCATTTTCCTGCTAGAAGGTGAACCTCCGTCCCAGGCGCAAATCTCTGGAAGACTGAAACAGGTATCCCTTAATAATTTCCCTGTATTTAGCGCCACCCATCATTCCTTAAATTCTGACCAGTTTTCCCAGTCTCTGCCGATGAAAAACATAACCACAGCATGATGCTGTCACCACTGTGCTTCACTGTGGGGATGGTGGTCTCAGGGTGTTGAGAGGTGTTGGGTTTGCGCCTTGATGGCCAAAAAGCTAAATTTTAGTCTAATCTGACCAGAGTACCTCCTTCAATTTGTTTTGGGAGTCTCCCACATGCCATTTGGTGAACACCAAACGTGTTTGCTTATTTCTTTCTTTAAGCAATGGCTTTTTTCTGGTCACTCTTCCGTAAAGCCCAGCTCTGTGGAGTGTACAGCTTAAAGTGGTCCTATGGACCGATACTCCAATCTCCGCTGTGGAGCTTTGCAGCTCCTTCGGGGTTATCTTTGGTCTCTTTGTTGCATCTCTAATTAATGCCCTCCTTGCCTGGTCCGTGAGTTTTGGTGGCAGGTTTGTTGTGGTGCCATATTCTTTCCATTTTTTAATAATGGATTTAATGGTGCTCGGTGGGATGTTTAAAGTTTCTGATATTTTTTTATAACCCAACCCTGATCTGTACTGCTACACAACTTTGTTTCCTGTTTGGAGAGCTCCTTGGTCTTCATGGTGCCGCTTGAGGATGTGTTGGTACCATTCTTTATTCATGGCTGTGTTCTTAGGCAAAATTGTGAGTGAGCCCACTCCCTTGGCTGAGAAGCAACCCCACAAATGAATGGTCTCAAGATGCTTTACTGTTGGCATGACACAGGACTGATAGTAGCGCTCACCTTGTCTTCTCCGGACAAGCTTTTTTCCGGATGCCCCAAACAATCGGAAAGGGGATTCATCAGAGAAAATTACTTTACCCCAGTCCTCAGCAGTCCAATCCCTGTACCTTTTGCAGAATATCAGTCAGTCCCTGATGTTTTTCCTGCAGAGAAGTGGCTTCTTTGCTGCCCTTCTTGACACAAGGCCATCCTACAAAAGTCTTCGCCTGCGTGCAGATGCACTTACACACACCTGCCTACTACCATTCCTGAGCAAGCTCTGTACTGGTCGTGCCCCGATCCCGCAGCTGAATCAACTTCAGGAGATGGTCCTGGTGCTTGCTGGACTTTCTTGGGCGCCCTGAATCCTTCTTCACAACAATTTAACCTCTCTCCTTGAAGTTCTTGATGATCCGACATGATGTCAGCTGGTCCTTTTGTGGCAGGGCTGAAATGCAGTGGAAATGTTTTTTTGGGATTCAGTTTATTTGCATGGCAATTAATTGCAATTCATCTGATCACTCTTCATAACATTCTGGAGTATATGCAAATTGCCATCATACAAACAGACTTTGTGAAAATTTATATTTGTGTCATTCTCAAAACTTTTGGCCACGACTGTATACTGAGATCATGTGACAGATCATGTGACACCTAGATTGCACACAGGTGGACTTTAATTAACTAATTATGTGACTTATGGTTGTAGCAGATCTTATTTAGGGGCTTCATAGCAAAGGGGTTGAATAGATATGCACGCACCACTTTTTCTTTTTGAACTTTTTGAAACAAGTTATTTTTTTCATTTCACTTCACCAATTTGGACTATTTTGTGTATGTCCATTACATGAAATCCAAATAAAAATCAATTTAAATTACAGGTTTTAATGCAACAAAATAGGAAACACGCAAAGGGAGATGAATACTTTTGCAAGGCACTGTATTTGTCAAATCCTCCCTAAAATGACACCTCACAGTTGCAATTAAAAAGGCCCAAAATGTGCGTGTTGGCAGACCATAGAGAATCCTGCATGACCTGGATAGTATCGGCACTAATTAGTGGGTAAAGCTATGCAGCTCGAGCTACATGGTAGCGGCAGGTAGCCTAGTGGTTAGAGCGTTGGACTAGTAACCGAAAGGTTGCGAGATTGAATACCCGAACTGACAAGGTAAAAATCTGTCTTTCTGCCCTCTGTAACGACTGTCGCTCTCCTCATCCTCAGACGAGGTGAGGAGAGAAGGATCTTCGGACCAAAACGCAGCATTTGGGAAATAAGCCATCTTTATTATAAATACGACGGAAATACGAAACAAAACAAAACACTTTCAAAACATCAAAACAAGAAAACGACGTTGACGAAACCTGAACATAAACTTACATAACTAAACATAAACTCACGTACAGGAAACAGACGACATCGAAACGAAACGAACAGCCAAACAGTCCCGTATGGAAAATACATATGACGACACAGGAGACAATCACCCACAAACAAACAGTGAGAATGCCCTACCTAAATATGACTCTTAATTAGAGGAAAACGCAAACCACCTGCCTCTAATCAAGAGCCATACCAGGCAAACCAAAACCAACATAGAAACAGATAACATAGACTGCCCACCCAAAACTAACGCCCTGACCAATTACACATACAAAAACAACATAAAACTGGTCAGGACCGTTACACCCCCGAACAAGTTAACCAACTGTTCCTAGGGTGTCTTTGAAAATAAGAATTTGTTCCTAACTGACTTGCCTAGTTAAATAAAGGTAAAATAAAAAACATTCCAAATGGCACTCTATTCCCTATAGTGCACTACTTCAAACCAGGACCCATAGTGCTCTGGTCAAAAGTAGTGCACTATGTAGGGAATAGTGTTCCATTTGGGACACATTTCTATTGAGCCCATTTCCATCTCTGTCTGCTCTGCATGGCAGGATCAACCAGCCACTTCTAATAGCCACATAAATTAAAATGTATTGGTCATAATCCATCATCAATTTACCCAGACCCTAATCAGGACCCAATTATACCCCAGTCCCATGCCTCTCTGGGGAATTACAACTCTGGGCCCTGCCACTCTCAGACCCCATTAAAACATAACTTGGGGCCTTGCCATTCTGAGACCACCATTAGTAAATTGACTGACCTGTTGACCAGTGAGAACTAGGGATCTGGATAGTAAATATCAAGCAGGACTCATCATTAGAGTTCTAGATGCTTGTTGTCACAGACCATGTCAGTTTGATTGTCTGTCTGTCTGTGTCCCTCCGACTGTTGGGCGGCATACTGTGGGATGGGCATGGGGGGCACGGGTCTTGGGCCAGTCTGGACTTTCAGAAAGGGGAGGGGATAATGGCTATTGTGGTCATTAACAGAATGCCATATTGGGACAAATATCTGTTTTTTAACCTTCGACCAGGTGAGGAAGTTGTACGTCTTTAATTAATCAACTCACTCACAGGAGTATCCCAGGCAAGTCTGCGTTGGAACAAGACACATCGTATCTCACAGGTTGTTGCATTTTTTACAGCACCACCCACCACCCACACACTTACAGCTCTACAGTTAAAACCACTTAGCCATTTGTGTAGCTCAAATACAAGACATGAAACTAGAGAGAGAGAGAGAGTGTAGAACTGTCACTGATGTGAGATTGATGTCATCCTCTTCCGCTTCTTTGAATTCTGGAACTCAGATTTTGGTCCAATCAGAACTCACACGTCTTCACATTTAAGAGATTCTGAGTGAGGTCATAAAGGGTTCATTCATCCCTGAAAGTGTCTGGAGTCAAATAAGTAGCTAATAGTAACATTATATTTTCTGCGCATCTATAACAGTCCTCGCTGCATGGATGCCCTGTGTGGAGCTCCCCAGGTTTATTTGGCTAATGTGGCTCTGTGTTTCAGAATGAGTTAATGTGATGGAAATCATTATTTTTACATGCCAGAAAGACATAAGCTTTCACAAATGGGTTGTGAAAATTGAAGTCATATGCATAGATGGAAATGTGTTTGACGTATGCCTGAAATAAGTAATCACTATAATTACACAGAGTTATGAAAGATGAAGTCATCGTGTGTAGGTCTGAAGAAATGTGGAGTTTTAGACTCACCTTCATTCACTTTAGCCTTGGCTAGTTTTAATATTCTTTCAAACAGGAATATTAAAGTTAACACAGTTTCAGGCTTTTCTTCAAAGCCAATTATTAATGGTTTGCTGTACGCTTGGGATAACTTCACTCCCACTCTCCCTCACAGTAATAGTTGAACGTGAAGTGAAGCCAGTCTAGAGTTGAGTCAGTGTTAATGGAAGCTGAAGGGAGTGTACAGAGGTCAGAGCTGACCATACAAATGTAGTTATTTGGAGGTGACATACCCAAAGTGAGTTGACCTTTTAATGTTAGCCCCCCATTGGCCGATTCTCAAAGCGTTCTCTAATCCTTTTCCAGGATGTCGATCTGGATGCTTTCAGGTTGGTTGCTTCACTTTGGACAGTTACTCTATTCTCAGTAGTGTCATCATGACCATCGCTTACTCTCTCTGCTCTCTCTCTCACACTCTCTCACTCTGTCTCTCTCTTTCACTCTCTCTCTGAATCTCCCCTCTCACTATCTCACTCTCTCTATATATATCACTCTCTCTCACTCTCTCTCTCTCTCTGTCTCCCTCTTTCACTCTCTCTCTGCTCTCTCTCTGAATCTCCTCTCTCACTCGCTCGCTCACTCTCTCTCTCTCTCTATATATATACATCTCGCTCTCTCTGTCTCTCCCTCGCTCTCTATCTTTTATTACTCTGTGTCTCACTCTCTCTCTGTATATTCCACTCTTTCTCCATCCTCTCTCTCTCTTATATAAAGTGATCCCCAGAGAAGGAGTCTAAAGAGAAGAAGAGAAGAGGGCAAGCTTCATCCTCCATCTCTGTGAAATGGTCATTGACCTTTGTTTACCTTGAAATCCCCATCGTCTGATGAAGCATCGGAGAACCTTTAGACCAAACGTCCTTATTTCTGTGGTTGCTCCCTTTCTCTTGTTGCAATGCAATCAGTGAATTTATGGTAAAAGACCAGTCCCACTGCAACACCAATGTTTTGTTTCTGAAGACATCTCTTGTTGGAAAGATGCTAAAACAAATCAAATTGTATTGGTCACATACACATGGTTAGCAGATGTTAATGCAAGTGTAGTGAAATGCTTGTGCTTCTAGTACCGACAGTGCAGTAATATCTAACAAGTAATCTAACAATTCCACAACATCTACCTAATACACACAAATATAAAGGGATGGAATAAGAATATGTACAAACGTATATGGATGAGCAATGACCGAGCGGCATAGGCAAGATGCAAAAGATTGTATAAGATACACTATATACATATGAGATGAGTAATGTAAGATATGTAAACATAATTAATTACAGTGGCATTATTTAAAGGGACTAGTGATCCATTTATTAAAGTTGCCATGTTTTGAGGCTGCATGTAGTGATGGCTGTTTATTAACAGTCTGATGGCCTTGAGATAGAAGCTGTTTTTCCGTCTCTCGGTCCCAGCTTTGATGCACCTGTACTGACCTCGCCTTCTGGATAGTAGCGGGGTGAACAGGCAGTGGCTCGGGTGGTTGTTGTCCTTGATGACCTTTTTGGCCTTTCTTTGACATCGGGTGCTGTAGGTGTCCTGGAGGGTAGGTAGTTTGACCCCAGTGATGCGTTGTGCAGACCGCACTACCCTCTGGTGATCCTTGCGGTTGAGGACAGTGCAGGTGCCGTACCAGGCGGTGATACAGAGGCGCTGTTGCGCCTTCTTCACCACACTGTCTGTGTGGGTGGACCATTTCAGTTTGTATGTGATGTGTACGCTGAGGAACTTTCCACCTTCTCCACTACTGTCCCTTCGATGTGGATAGGGGAGTGCTCCCTCTGCCGTTTCCTGAAGTCCACGATCATCTCCTTTGTTTTGTTGACGTTGAGTGAGAAGTTGTTTTCCTGACACCACACTCCGAGTGCCCTCACCTCCTCCCTGTAGGCTGTCTTGGCGTTTTGGTAATCAAGCCCACTACTGTTGTGTCGTCTGCAAACTTGATGATTGAGTTGGAGGCATGCACGGCCATGCAGTCATGGGTGATCAGGGAGTACAGAAGGGGGCTGAGCACGCACCCTTGTGGGGCCCCAGTGTTGAGGATCAGCGAAGTGGAGATGTTGTTTCCTACCTTCACCACCTGGTGAAAGCCCGTCAGAAAGTCCAGGACCCAATTGCACTGGGTGGCGTTGAGACCCAGGGCATCAAGCTTAATGATGAGCTTGGAGGGTGCTCTGGTGTTGAATGCTGAGCTGTAGTCAATGAACAGCATTCTTAAATAGGTATTCCTCTTGTCCAGATGGGATAGGGCAGGGTGAAGTGTGACGGCGATTGCATCGTCTGTGGACCAGTTGGGGCGGTATGTAAACTGAAGAGGGTCTAGTGTGGCAGGTAAGGTGGAGGTGATATGATCCTTGACTAGTCTCTCAAAGCACTTCATGATGACAGAAGTGAGTGCTATGGGGCGATAGTCATTTATGTCAGTTATCTTTGCCTTTTTGTGTACAGGGACAATGGTGGCCAACTTGAATCATGTGGGGACAGCAGACTGGGATAGGGAGCATTTAAATATGTCCGTAAACACACCAGTCAGCTGGTCTGCTCATGCTCTGTGCACGCAGCTAGGGAAGCCGTCTGGGCCAGCAGCCTTGCGAGAGTTAACATGTTTAAATGTCTTACTCACGTCAGCCACAGAGAAGGAGAGGGGGTTGGTAGCAGGCCGCGTCGGTGGCACAGTATTGTCCTCAAAGCGGTTAAGGTGTTTTGCTTGTCTGAAAGCAAGACGTCGGTGTCCGTGACATGGCTGGTTTTCTTTTTGTAGTCCGTATTTGCCTGTAGACCCTGCCATATACGTCTCATGTTTGAGCCGTTGAATTGCGACTCCACTTAGTCCCTATACCGACATTTCACTTGTTTGATTGTCTTGCGGAGGGAAGAACTACACTGTTTATATTCGGCGACATTCCCAGTCATCTTTCCATGGATAAATGCGGTGGTTTGCGCATTCAGTTTTGCGCGAATGACACCATCTTTCCACGTTTCTGGTTAGGGTAGTTTTTAATAGTCACAGTGGGTACAACACCTCCAATGCACTTGCTTATAAACTCAATCACACAGTCAGCGTATAAATCAATGTTATTCTCTGAGGCTACCCCAGAACAATTCCCAGTTCGCATGATGTGAGCCATAACCAGCCTTTCAAATCTCTTCATGGGTACCGACGTGAGTGCTACGGGGCGGTAATCATTTAGGCAGGTTATCGTCGATTCCTTGGGCACAGGGACTATAGTGGCCTAGTTGAAACATGTACGTACGGTCACTGTGGGGACGACGTTGTTGATGCACTTCTTGATGAAGCCGTTGACTGAAGTGGTATACTCCTCAATGCCAGTTGATGAATACTGGAAATATTTTCCAGTCTGTGCTTGCAAAACAGTCCTGTACCATAGCATCGGCTTCATCTGACCACTTCCGTATTGAGCGAGTCACTGGTACTTCCTGCTTTAGTTTTTTCTTGTAAGCAGGATTCAGGAGGATAGAATTATGGTCAGATTTGTCAAATGGAGGGCGGGGGAGAGCTTTGTATGCATCTCTGTGTGTGGAGTAAAAGTGGTCTGGAGTTTTTTTTCTTGCACATGTGACATGCTGGTAGAAATGAGTTGAAACCGATTTAAGTTTGCCTGCATTAATGTTAGATATTAATATTAGACATTGCACACCAGCTGTTATTGACAAATAGACACACACCTCTCGTCTTACCAGACATAGCTTCTCTGTTCTGCCGCTGGATGGAAAATCCCGCCAGCTCTATATTATCCGTGTCGTCGTTCATCCACAACTCGGTGAAACATAAGATATTACCGTTTTTTATGTTCCGTTGGTAGAATAATCTTGATCGTAGGTCATCGATTTTATTTTCCAATGATTGCACGTTGGCCAATAGAACGGATGGCAGTGGGAGTTTACTCGCTCGCCTACGAATTCTCAGAAGGCAGCCTGACCTCCGCCCCCTTTTTCTCTGTCTTTTCTTCACACAAATTACAGGGATTTGGTCCTGTTTCCGGGAAAGGAGTAATTCCTTCCCGTCAGACTAGTTAAAGGAAAAATTATTCTTCCAGTTTGAGGTGAGTAATCGCTGCTCTGATGTCAATAAGTTATTTTTGGTCATAAGAGACGGTATCAGCAACATTATGTACAAAATAAGTTAAAAAATAAGTTACAAACAATGCAGAAATACGGACTAAATAGCACAGTTGGTTATGAGTACGAAAATCGTCATTCATTCCCCCCGCCCCATTATTCATTGTACATACTTTTGATCATTAAAGTGACATTTATCTGTACAATGTTCTCAGGGCTAGGTTAGCTTCTCAAGCCAAGCCATTGTCAGGTTACTGTTTAACAGTGAGTAAATGTTATCTGTGTGATGCATCTCCAAAAAATATAGCACATAAAACACTACTCTATCTTATTGGAGAGGTAAAGCAAGGCCATTGGTCTCCTATGCCTGCTATTCCTCTGTCTGCTATTCCATCCTTCATTTTGAACTCGGTATACAAACAGTCTGGTTTGTAGTGCTGTCTAAGTAAAACAACAAATTAATAAAAGCAAATCACTTTTCAGTGAAAGTTTCTTCTTGCTAACACCTTCATGAGCACCTTTGCAATGTCCTCTGGTAGATGTTTTGGTATTGAATCAAACACAATAGCAAAATTAAACACCCTTCAATGCAGTATTTTGCTCATAGTTTTAGCAATTTGCATGTTATCATTTTAATTGAAGAAGCGGACAGACTCTGTCATGGCCTTGCCACCCTACAGACATTAACATACGTTTCTTGGATGCTGTCACGACTTCGGCCGAAGTTGATGCCTCTCCTTGTTTGGGTGGTGTTCGGTGGTCAACGTCACCGGTCTTCTAGCCATCGCCGATCCATTTGTCATTTTCCATTTGTTTTGTCTCGTTTTCCCACACACCTGGTTTTCATTTCCCAATTACTGGTCATGTATTTAACCCTCTGTTTCCCCCATGTCTTTGTGTGTGATTGTTTTTTGTTGTTGATCAGGTCGGTATGTTCCGGCTGGTTTGTACCGGGTGCTGTTTATCACCCATGCTTTGTGGCAACCATTGTTTTTGCATTTTATAAATTGTTTACTATGTGCTGTCGAGTAAAGTGCGTTGTTTCACTCATCTCTGCTCTCCTGCGCCTGACTTTATACACCAGCTACACCCACCATCCTGACAGAATCACACACCAAACCATATGGAGTCAGCAGGAGCAGACACCCCCCTATTAGGTGTCAAGGAGCGCATCCAGCAGCATGCGACCATGCTACAACATCTCGGCAAAGCCATGGATGGCGTCCTGCAGAATATGGATTGTTGGGAGAGAAGAGGAGTTCCTCCAGCGCCTCCACCAGCACCACCAAGGGCACCACTACTCACCCCTCCTTCACCCGGTCCCAGTGGGATTCAGCTCGCTCTTTCGAGGGAGAATGATGGGACGGCTGCGGGATGTCAGGGGTTCCTACTCCAGATGGAGCTCTACCTGGCAACCGTCCACCCGTCTCCTTCGGGCCGTGAGAGCGTGTCCGCCCTCGTTTCCTGTCTCTCAGGGAAAGCACTGGATTGGGCCAACGCCGTATGGGAGGAAGGAGACAATTGGACCAATTCAAGGATTTCACCTCGTCTCGTCACGGGGTGGTCACGAAAGTGCTCGGGGAGGTGTTTAGGGGTTTCCGTTGGTGCAACTACGGTTGAAAGTCCAGACCAGGTCTCCACCATGCGCATCCCCTCTGAATATGCCGATTTGGCCCTTGTCTTCTGTAAGAAGAGGGCGACTCAATTACCACCCAATTGACGGGGGGATTGTGCGATAAATCTCCTGGTAGACGCAGCACTTCCCAGGAGTCACGTGTATCCGCTGTCACAGGAGGAGACGGTGGCTATGGAAACATATGTCTCCGAATCCCTGAGGCAGGGGTACATTCGGCCCTCCACTTCACCTGCCTTCTCGAGTTTCATTTTTGTGAAGAAGAAGGATGGAGGTCTGCGCCCGTGTATTGACTATCGAGGTATCAACAAGATTGGGTTGATGAATGCGCCATCAGTCTTCCAGGCCTTTGTATACGAGATTTTTGGGGAGCTGCACGGGCAGGGTGCAGTGGTGTATATTGATGACATTTTGATATACTCCGCGACACGCGCTGAGCATGTGCCCCTGGTGCGCAGAGTGCTTGGTCGCCTGTTGGAGCATGACCTGTACATCAAGGCTGAGAAAAGCCTCTTCTTCAAACAGTCCTTCTCCTTCCTAGGGTATCGCATTTCCACATCAGGGGTGGAGATGGAGAGTGACTGCATTGCAGCCGTGCGTAATTGGCCAACTCCCACTATGGTAAAGGAGGTGCAGCGGTTCTTAACTTCTTCTGGCTGCAAGCCCGACGTCGGTACACTTATGACAACAGCCAGCTCAAGTGCAGGGCGCAAAATTCAAAATATCTTTTTTTAAATATTTAACTTTCACACATTAACAAGTCCAATACAGCAAATGAAAGGTACACATCTTGTGAATCCAGCCAACATGTCCGATTTTTAAAATGTTTTACAGCGAAAACAGCACGTATATTTATGTTAGCTCACCACCAAATACAAATAAAGGACAGACATTTTTCACAGCACAGGTAGCATGCACAAAGCCAACCTAACTAACCAACAATAAACTTCATCAGATGACAGTCTTATAACATGTTATACAATAAATCTATGTTTTGTTTGAAAAATGTGCATATTTCAGGTATAAATCATAGTTTACATTGCAGCTACAATCAGAAATTGCACCGAAAGCAGACAGAATAATTACAGACATCAACGTCAAATACCTAATTACTCATCATAAAACATTTCTGAAAAATACATAGTGTACAGCAAATGAAATACAGGCATCTTGTGATTCCAGCCAATATTTCCGATTTATTAAGTGTTTTACAGCGAAAACACAATATAGCGTTATATTAGCTTACATTTAAGTCATTTACCACAATAGCCAGAAAGACAAGCCATTTCCCAGTAGCAAAAGTTAGCGATCGTAACAAACCAGTAAAGATAATATATCTTTTTTGACTAACCTTGATATTCTTCATCAGATGACAGTCCTATAACATCAGGTTATACATGCACTTATGTTTTGTTCGAAAATGTGCATATTTAGAGCTGAAATCAGTGGTTACACATTGTGCTAACTTAGCTACTTTTTCCACAACGTCTAAACAGCAACGATATTTTTCTGACACTTTTTCTGACACACATATTCTGACCAAATAGCTATTCATAAACATAACAAAAAATACATGTTGTATAGGAAATGATAGATCCATTAGTTCTTAATGAAATCGCAGTGTTAGAATTCTAAAAAATAACTTCATTACGATATGCAGCTTCGGTATAGCTAGAGCACCCCAAAGTTGGGCGCCGGCGACTAGTTCACATGCACGACAGATATATGAAATAGCATCATAAAATGTTTCTTACTTTTGCTGATCTTCCATCAGAATGTTGGACAAGGTGTCCTTTGTCAAGAACAATCGTTGTTTGGATTTAGAACGTTCATTTTCTCTCTTGAATTAGCAAGCGCACTAGCCAAATGGCTCGAAGCTCTCCATGTCAACAAACGGAAGAGAACGGAACACGGCAAAACTCCCGAAAAATGTTATATAATCTGATGAAACTATATTGAAAAAACATACTTTACGATGATATGGTCACATGTATCAAATAAAATCAAAGCCGGAGATATTAGTCACCTATAACGGCAGCTAAACAGAAGGCAAATCCAAGTCCCCCTTCGCGCTCTCCAGAACACAGGAAATGGGCGGACACGTCATACAAAGAGCTTGTATTCCACTTCAGACCAAGATAAATACAAAATTTCTTCTCTCACCGCCTCTTGACATCCAGGGGAAGGTGTATGAAGTGCACGTATACTAATACGTATCATGCCCATATATAGGCAGGATGTAGAACAGACTCTCGATTTCAGACTTTCCACTTCCTGGTCAGGAAGTTTGTGCCAAATGAGTTCTGTTTGACTCACAGATACAATTCAAAAGGTTTTAGAAACTAGAGAGTGTTTTCTATCCAAATCTACTAATAATATGCATATTCTAGCTTTTATGGCTTTGTAGCAGGCCGTTTACTCTGGGCATGCTTTTCATCCGGACGTGAAAATACTGCCCCCTACCCCAAAGAAGTTAATTGCAAACACACATTGTGAATCAGTCCTGAATGGCTGCTTCAGTGTTAATTGGTTTGAGAGACAGCTAATAGGAGAGGAACAGGAGTGGGCTGCAATAGGCTGGTGCATGTGGTCCATAAATAGGGTGTGTCTCTGGTGTGCCCTGTCAGGGCTTGTTTAGCGGTGTTCTGGGTAACGTTGTCCATTAGGGGGACAGGGGGATGCGCACACACACACACACACACACACACACACACACACACACACACACACACACACACACACACACACACACACACACACACACACACACACACACACATACACACCATCGTTCAGGGGTGTTCTGTCTAACGTTCTCCATTAGGTGACCAGAAGGTTGTATAAGTGCCACGTGTAAACACTGAGTTTAAACAGGGACCCTCAGGTTAGGATCCAGACCAGATTTGGTCATGATGACATCACCTTCAAAGTTACTGTAATTTGAGCCAGTTAGACTATGTGATGCAGACCATCTTCAAAGACCTGACTTTCCTCCTCCTCCTCCTCCTCCTCCTCCTCCTCCTCCTCCTCCTCCTCCTCCTCCTCCTCCTCAAGAGCAGCTTTAGCGTCTCAGATTCGAAGTGCTGTCCATGTAATCTTATTCAATATTCATTATAATCTAAAAAGCAAAACTGATCCTAGATCAGCACGCTGAGATGCTTTTTGAATACCAGACCCTTTCCTCTCCAACTACCTACACTTGACCTTACGACTGCACTATTACCAAATATTGCTAAAGTTTTGCTTAGTCTTCATTTTTTGTTAGGTATGTTTGAAATGCCAGTAATGAAGACTCAGGAGAAGTGTACATTGGCCCTCGACAAAACCATGTTTGAAAAATACAATGCATCCCGCAAGGCACCAACATATTTATTTTCCAGAAGCCTTGTCCTTTTTGACCTTTAAGGTTGTGTGTGTGTGAGTACAGGGCCAGGTTTTCTTTTACCCTGTATTTCCACTCTGATATTTCTTATCAAGACATTTTACACATACAGTATCTGTTAACTACCTATCAGGACATGACAGGGCCTTGTTTTACTATGGAGAAATCCTCTGATGATTTACTGAGAGTAGAGGCTTGCATCCTACACACCTTATGAAGGAGATTAGGCCTCTCTGGAGGCTTTGTGTTGCACCTCGTGGTTACAGCTGCCTCTCACACACACACACACACAACACCTTGCACCGCGATGCCTGCCAAGGTCTGTTTGCTACGCAGATCAGCTGTCCTGGGGGGAGCTGACATTTTGTCTCCTGTGGCGCACTCCAGTTTCCCAGTTTCCAGCGGGATCCATTGAGAGAACGGCTGGGGGGATTTGCAGCTGTATAGTCTGAAGGATGCCCACGCCTTGGTCCCTGCTGGTCTTGGCACTGCCTGGTGCAGCTCAGGTTCGACTCCGTTTGGCCAACACAGAGACAGGCCTCTCTGGTATAGAGGTTTAGTGTGTGCGATGCCTTTCATTTTCTCTCTCTCTCTTTTTTCCTCTCTCTCTCTGTCTTTCTCACATCCCTTTATTTTTCCCTCTCTCTCACCTCTCCCACTCCCCCCTCTCTATTTCTCTCACTCATCTATCACCCTTGTCTCTCTCCCACTACTTTAGTTTCATACACCCCTGCTCGCTACCCCCTGCCAGCTTAATAGCATAGGAAATGAACTGTAAGGCTTCAATAGAGCATCTCATTAAACCTCGATATTCATAAAATGAACTCCGCTAAGTCTAGATGCAAAGTTGCTCTCTCTCTGAGATTAAGATTTAGACAGAATTCCGGAGGTAGGTACCCAGGGGACAGGGCTGAGCAGTAGGCCTGTACAGAGAGCTAAAGAGGGGAGGACGGATGTGTGAACGATCAGTTTCACTCCTCATTGACGGATTATGGAAGTAGATACATCACCTCCCTCTCTGTGTTGAGGTATGAAGTGTGCCCTCCTCTCCAACACACATTGGGCTGACAGTGTAATCCACAATCTGCTTTATAATCATGCTACTTACTGACTGTGTGATGGCTTTCAGCCTTTTGAGATCCTTTGTGTGAATCTTTTGTGTTTTGTGGAATGGATTTCAAGCAGGGTCTGCTCTGCCAAAATTACGTATCAAAGATCATAAGGAACATCACTTCAAGGTTTTTACAAAACTTTTTAATAGGCCTATAATTCAGACCAGTATTAACTAAATGTATCTGGATGACCTTACTGATATCCTGTTGAAATGTTACTGTAATTAATATATTACTTTTTAAATGCTGCTTTGACACACAAATGCAGTGAAATTCCCACTGTTGATTCATGATGGGGCAATGCCAACCTATTGCTACATAATCTTTCACTCTGGAAAGTTCAGGCAGGCAGGCAGGCAGGCACGCACCTTTTATCTCCCCTCTCTGTCAGAAAGAGAAGACAGAGAGCAATGTTTTGTGAGTAGCTCCAGTGCGGGTGGCTGAGGTTGACCTTGCTCTGGGGACTGGGATGGAGGTAGTGCAGCGAGTGCTCATGTAGTGGAGGAGACAGCAGTAAACTCTCTCTGTGGTCGGCTCAGACCCAAGCCTGTCATTTCAACTGCCAATTAGTGCTGATTAGGAGGCGTAGTGGAGCTGCAAACAGCTGCACACTGCCAAGCCCTCTTAGCCCTCTCCCTCCCAAGCCCTCCCAAGCCTTCCCCAGCCCCCGTCCTGGCACTGACTGGGGCAGCGCTTCCCTGCCTGCTCCTTGCTCCCTCAACCCCAACAGAAGAAAATCTCCTCAAGGGCAGAGGTAGTAGAAGTGTTCTTTCTTACAGTAGTTGTCTCCTTGGCCCAACCTTGCCTGTCAGGCTGAGTATCTGACTGAAAAAATAATAAAATATTAAACATAGCATTACATTCATATTTGTTTTAATTGATGTTGATGTTATTATTATTAGAATGAATGAATGATAAAGCAGGCTTTTGCTGAATAGCTGTCTTTTTCTTTCACACCTTTGATGTATATAAAACAATTAGCATGCATGTTCACTTTTTTCCAAAGTTTTTGTTTTGCTGAGGTCACCATTTGAAAGTGAGTGGCATGCACTCAGAATGTCCTCCCCCCTGAGAACCTAGCCCCCCTCTCCCAGCCCTTCCCCCAAACCTAAACATTAATAACACATATCCTCAAGCAATTAGTCTCATTGCCTGCATACACATCTCTGACATCCTCAGCATTTTTCATTCACATACACAAGTATTATTCCTCCTTTTTTAACGTGGCATCGTCATGGGAACCCTTCAGCCCCTAAACATGTCACTGAGCCCCCTCCAGCCCCCTAACCCCTTCCCAAGGTCATTAGGGAAAGCTAAGGCCATGATAGTACACGCTAAGACTTCACCAGAACAAGCAGTCTAGTCCCTATGTAGTGCAATACTTTTGACCAAAGCCCTAAAAGTAGTGCACTATACTTGGATAATGGCACTATTTCGGACGAACCCTAGCTGAGCTCAGTCGTCTTCATTTATCACTCCGACGGTTGATAAGTCCCTATCTTAATTAGGCACGTATCTCCTCCAAGGGATCCATATCCTTTCTCTTACCAACTTCCATTCCTCCCTGTCTTTCCCCCTGTAAAACATACAATGCCAACAGCCACCCCCAGTCCCCACGTTCCAGGAGCAGCGACTCAGTAAGTCGATACAACAGTAAATCAATACAGGTCTAATACTGAATAATTGGGGTTATGGGAGTGCAGACAGCCACATTCCCTAGTAGGACCCATATACAGCAGTGGGCTGAGTTGTCCTTATTTCACACTTTGATAAATAGGGGGTTAAATACATTTAAAAGTATTTAACCCTCTATTTTACCAGATAGGTTGACTAAGAACATGTTCCCATTTGCAGCAACGACCTGGGAAATATTTGGCTAGTAATTCATGTTTGAAAACACTATAACTGTTTTAATGAATATCACTGAGTGATTGCAGATGGATCTTTATGTGCTTTGTAGCTGGACGATGTATACTGTTTTCCCAGGATGTTTAACTGAAGTATCTTATCATCCACATTTTCATAGATGCTCTTATTTAGAGCACTTAGTGTTAAGTGTCTTGCTCAAGGGCATATTGACAAATTTTTCACCTAGTCGGTTTGGGGATTCAAACCAGCAACCTTTTGGTTACTGGCCCAACACTCCTAAACACTAGGCTACTTGCCCGCTAGGCTATGCACCTGTCTGTGATATCACTATATGGCATATGATTCTCCTCTGTTTGTTTTTGTACATCGTCGAGAGAGATGGTTGTCTTGGTAACAGAGACTGGCACAGGTTGTAAAGAGTGAAGGGTATGAGGGAGAGAGAGAGAGATTTTTTTGTGTGAGATGCACTAGAGGGCACAAGATGCATGTCTAAGACTCCAAGTTCCATGGAAACTGGAACAGAACACCGGATCTAGTCTCATATTGTACCTTATATTAAGAATAAACAGACTAACCCAGGGACAGGTAGAGCTAGGTTGGCCTTCTTGGTCCTTTGTTTTCACTTTCGGACAAATCATAACTTCCGAGATGCGGGCACAAAACTATGCAATGCCGTAATTGGATTTTGTGTGAAAATGTTGTGAACTAATAAAACACAATGTGATAGAATAGCTGGTAGCGTTTTGTGTTATGAGACAGGAGCTACCATCAGAGAAAGACTGATAGGCAGACAGTCACTTTTACAAGGTTTGTTGTTGCCTCACCTGTTTCTCTGTATCCTCCTAGCAAGGTGTTTTTGGCTGTTCTGCTGTGTTGTCATGTTTTAAGCTACTGTTCTACACAAAGCTCTGCCTGTGTGTTTTCATGCCGTTTCACACCCCAACAATGCTTTAGACAAAGTTCCCGTCCTTACAGTCCTCGGCTCCGCGCAAACCACTGATAATCCAGATTGGTTCCCAACCTGGAAAAAAATTAAAGCAAATTAAAATCAGACAACAGAAAACTTTTACAGTTGGTGATTTGTGTATGTGTGTGCATGGGTGTGTGTTTACGTCCCCCTAAGGGACAACATTACCCAGAACACCCCTAAACGAGCTGTGACAGGGCACACTGGAGACACACCCTATTTATGGGCCACATGCACCAGCCTAATGTAGCCCTCTCCTGCCTGTGTGCATGGTCCTGTGTGTTTGGTGTCCTGAGGTCTAGCTCTGTTAATTGTTCTGCTACACAGTAAATGTTGTTGGAAAGCCCTCCAGAGTTCTGCCAACAGACACATACACTCTAGCCCCAGTTTTTAGCTAATCTTCCCTGTCTCTCTTTCTGCACAGTAGAAATACTTATCTTCCCACATACTTCATATCGGCCATAATTTAGTTATCAAAATTATTCTATTTTGGAATTTTGCCCCCAAAGAATAATGGTTGTTATAAATGTATATATTTTGCATTTTTTGAAATGCTCAGAATTGACAATGTTTATATCCTGACAAGCACCCAGTTCCCATAGAAACGTTTGGTAGCTTGCGCTGACATACCTACTTACAGTACCTTCAGAAAGTATTTACACACCTTGACTTTTTCCAAATTTTGTTGTGTTACAGCCGTAATTTAAAAGGGATTCTTTTTTCTGAAGGCACTGTCACGGCTGAAACGGATTATGTGTCTAGCCTGCACTATAATATCTAGATCTACTTTCAAGCATTTAACTTGTTGTCGTCTTCTTGATGGCAGTTAGTCGTGCCAGGGAAAGTGTCTATTTTAGTAGAGAAATGGAGGGAATATGTTTGGCTGGTTGTGAAGGCTGGTATGGAAGACTGTTCAGGCAGGTAGCCATGATCAGAGATGATGAGGGAGGCAATGTGCACTCTCCATTCCTCCCTCCATCCCTGTATCCGCCATCCTGCATCTTCACATTCCAGACCTCTCCCTTCCCTCCTTCTTCACTCTCCAGTCCTCTTCGTTCTTCCCTCCATCCCTGTATCCTCCATCCTGCATCTCCACTTTCCAGTCCTCTCCCTTCCCTCCTTCTTCACGCTCCAGTCCTCTTCGTTCCTCCCTCCATCCCTGTATCCTCCATCCTGCATATCCACTTTCCAGTCCTCTCCCTTCCCTCCTTCCTACATCTCCACTCTCCAGTCCATCCATCCCTCCATCTCTCTCTCTCCAGACAAGAGCCACTCACGTTGCTCTCTCTCGTGTCTGCGTGTGCGTGTGCGTGTGCGTGTGCGTGTGTGTGTGTGTGTGTGTGTGTGTGTGTGTTTCTGCAGCCTGCCGGCCGGCCAGTGCTATGTGTTTGCTGCTGTTGCCTCGTTTCCCACCTCTTTGAGTGGACTTGCGCTGGCTTTTATTCCCCCTTGACCGACCACTGAGGCGGAGTGGACAGTGGCCCAGACTAGTAGCTACCAAGCTGAAGAGTTAGAGAAGCCTGTGTGTCTGTGTACGTGTGGGTGCATGTTAGGACCGCAGATGATGTTAAAGTTCCCTCTCAGAATATGGGGGTTGTGTGTGTGTGAGAGCTGCAGACAGACAAATGCAACGTCGCTGACACTGTTTGCATGCGAAGCATGTCTGGAGGAAAAGCCTGATTTAAATTGATTTGTGTATATGGGGGGAGGAGGGGGGGTGGGTTTATTTCAATTGATTTGTTTCTCTAAATGCCACCATGATGGAAATGACACCTCGAGGTGCTTTCTGAACTATATTTAGAGGAGAAGATGACTGGACAGAGGATTTGAAGTGATCAACAGAGGATATCATAAACTGTAGATGAAATAACAGAAACAATATATTGTCTAGCATTTGTGGAGCACTTACTTTGAGTGCATTGGATCCAAACTCTTACATGGCTCTGATCCACTTTTAGAACCACATTGCAGTATAAGGAGTCAGTAACTTTAGCAGTTTAGTAAGCAATTGCAGTTTAGACAGAGGAGACAATATATATTGACTGAAGTGTTCAATTGACTCCTACATAACTTGTCTTCAATTACCCATATAAAGAGGAATGAAATATACAAGGATCGGACTGCAGACTTATGGTCCAGAAGCGGTGATTGAACAAGATTGGTGTAAAAATAGCTGATAATTCTCTAGGGTCCTGCCTATGGTTATAATTAGTGCCATAGTCTTGGATTGGTCCTAGATGGCACACTATTAGTGCTATTTGGGATCGATGCATAGTGACGTTAATGTAGCCATTTTCAATATAGCAGAATGAGGGGGCACTGCCGTTCTCTACCATTCCCCTCATACGATGCATATTGCATTTCATCCTTTCTTACCAATAGGCTTCGTAATTTTTTTTGTGATTCTGTCATCCATTTCTCTATCGCTCTCTCGCTTCCTCTCTCTCTCTCTTGTCAGTGGTCCTCATGGCAGCAAAGGCCCAGATCAACATTCTATTTATTACACTGCTGAATGGGATAAAATTGTACCGATGACCAGAGGTTTAATGCATTAATATAAAACGCAAAGGGGCTTATTACACTTTCCATTTTGTCAGCAGTGCGTAGGCAGCAGCGAAAGCTACACACGACAGGTCCTAATGCCTGTGTCAGGTTCTGTATTCATTTTCTTAGTCAACCTTGTGTTCTTGAATGTAGCCCTGTTTCGCTGTGTTCTTGAATGTAGCCCTGTCTTTCATTTTAGTTCATTGATTTCACCTGTGTTAGTTACTCACCTGGTCTCATCAGCTCCTTATTTAGTTCAGTTCAATCTGTTTGTTCCTTTGTGAGGTAACGTTTGTTTTGACTCTACAAAGCCTTTTCCTAGCTCGTTTGTGAGAACCAGTTATAGCCTTCAGTCCTAGTTTTGATTCACCTGCCTGTTTGCCTACCTGCGAAGGCGAAATAACCACCTGCACCTTTTTCTCCCTGAGTATTCATTACATTGTGAATTCATTTCCCCCAGGAAAGGAACATGCACACACTCACACAGCACAGTTCTTCTCAGGAGAAACATCAAAGGGAAGGACCACAGTTTGGCCAAGTGGATTTGAAAAGGATGAGTTTCTAATCTGGTTAAACTTTGCTTGCTCCACATATTTTCTCACTCAAATACCCTTTTTTTCCCCTTCAAGCAGTAAATCTACCTGCTTCTATACCGCTGTATCCCTTTTCTCTGAGAACTTCAGAGAAAGTAATGCACTATGTAGAAAATTGGGTGCTATTTGTGACACAGCCTTAGTGTCTCCCTAATGTGCACGCCAAGCACTTCTGAAATATCCATTTGGCTCTGAACACAGGGACCAGTGGATATTACATTTTGGAGTGGCCTTATTAGCAGCCAGAGTGGTCAGCCATCCTCCCTATTCTATTGTCTGAATATTTGATGATGTTAATGAGGAGAAAAACAGCACGAAACCCTTTGTTCCATTCCATCCTCCGTGTTGGACATACAAACACAGGCAGGCAGGAATAGGTCCACGGTGGGTGGTAGCAAGGTCACACAGACAGGATGGAAGGAAGTCTCCAAGGCAGAGTAGGGCCGATGTAGTTGAATGAAAATGACGTTGAATATAATAATAAACTTCATTCATCAATCTGACTTCAATATTATGTGAATAAATGCAACAGGCCCTGTATGTCTCTGGAGGATCTAGTTAAGGTAGCAAGCTTTGCATCACCTCTCCTTAATGAACATGTGACTATCTTGCACCGTTATGCAAGATGGCATAGTCCTTAGGAAACTATGCAGTATTTTTATTTTTTTATGTATTTTTTCTTCTTACTTCGGGAAAATCTTAAGTGTTATTACATTCAGCCGGGAAGAACTATTGGATATCAGAGCGACGTCAACTTACCAACATTACGACCAGGAATATGACTTTCCCGAAGGGGATTCTTTGTTCGCACCACCACCCAGGGCATTGGATCTGATCTCAGAGGCCGACCCCATGTCGTTGCAGAAGAGGTAGACGGAGCGACCTCCTGGTCAGACTTCGGAGGCGTGCACGCCACCCACCGCTTCCGAGTATATTACTCGCCATTGTCCAGTCTCTAGATAGATGAAAATAGGGCAAGGGTTACTTTCCAGAGAGACATTAGGGATTGTAAAACATTCTGTTTCACAGAAACATGGCTCTCTTGGGATATGTTGTCGGAGTCGGTACAGCCAACGGGATTATTTATGCTTTGTTCCGACAGAAATACACATCTCTCTGGGAAGAAGAAGGGCATGGGTGTACGCTTAATGATTAATGACTCATGATGTAATCAATACAACACACAGAAACTCAAGTCCGTTTGTTCACCTGACCTAGAATTCCTCAATGAAATGCCGACCATATCTCCCAAGAGAATTCTCGTCGGTTATTGTCACAGCTGTGTATATCTCCCCTCAAGCCGATACCACGACGGCCCTCAAGGAACTTCACTGCACTCTATGCAAACTGTAAACCATATATCCTGATGCATTTATTGTAGCTGGGGATTTTAACAAAGCAAATTTGAGAACAAGGCTACCTAAATTCTATTAGCATATTGATTGTAGCACTCGGGCGGGCAATACACTGTATCACTGCTACTATAACTTCCGCGATGCATACAAGGCCCTGCCCACGGCCTACCTTTGGGATTTCTGACCACTACTCCATTTTGCTCCTCCCATCCTATAGACAGAAAATCAAACAGAATGTACCCGTGACAATAACTACTCAACGCTGGTCTGACCAATCGGAATCCACGCTTCAAGATTGTTTAACCTTTCACGAATATCCGGGTCCGGGATCACCCCCCCCCCCCCCCCCCCCCCCCCCCCCCCCCCCCACACTGAATAGCCTAGCATAGCGTCACAATTAAATAGTAGCATCTAAATATCATTAAATCACAAGTCCAAGACACCTAATGAAAGATACAGATCTTGTGAATAAAGCCACCATTTCAGATTTTTAAAATGTTTTACAGGGAAGACAAAATATGTAAATCTATTAGCTAACCACGTTAGCAAAAGACACCACTTTTCTAACTCCATCAGTTTCTTACTCCATCAGGTGCTATCACCAATTCGGCTAAACTAAGATATTGATAGCCACTAACCAAGAAAAAAACTCATCAGATGACAGTCTGATAACATATTTATGGTATAGGATAGGTTTTGTTCGAAAAATGTGCATATTTCAGGTAGATATCATAGTTTACAATTGCACCCACTGTCACAAATGGACTAGAATAAATATATAGAGCAACGTGTTTACCTAATTACTAATCATCAAACATTTCGTAAAAATACACAGCATACACTAATCGAAAGACACAGATCCTGTGAATACAGACAATATTTCAGATTTTCTAAGTGTCTTACAGCGAAAACACAATAAATCGTTATATTAGCATACCACATATGCAAACGTTACCAGAGCATTGATTCTAGCCAAAGAGAGCGATAACGTAAACATCGCCAAAATATATTAATTTTTTCACTAACCTTCTCAGAATTCTTCAGATGACACTCCTGTAACATCACATTACAACATACATATACAGTTTGTTCGAAAATGTGCATATTTAGCCACCAAAATCATGGTTAGACAATGACAAAAGTTGCCCAGCTGGTCAGACAATGTCGTGCGCCATATTAGACACTGATCTAGTCGTATACATAAATACTCATAAACGTGACTAAAAAATATAGGGTGGACAGCGATTGATAGACAATTTAATTCTTAATACAATCACTGATTTACATTTTTTTAATTATCCTTACTTTTCAATACAGTTTGCGCCAAGCGAAGCTACGTCTAAAAAGATGGCGTCATAAGCGATTAACATTTCTCGACAGAAACACGATTTATCATAATAAATTGTTCCTACTTTGAGCTGTTCTTCCATCAGAATCTTGGGCAAAGAATCCTTTCTTGGGTCTAATCGTCTTTTGGTCGAAAGCTGTCCTCTTGCCATGTAGAAATGCCCATTGCGCTCGGCATGAACTGGAACCGTGCCCAGAGATTCACAGTGTCTCAGAAATAAATGTCCCAAAATCGCACTAAACGGATATAAATTGCTATAAAACGGTTTAAATTAACTACCTTATGATGTTTTTAACTCCTATAACGAGTAGAAACATGATCGGAGAAATATAACTGGCTACACTAATGCTTGGAAAAAGAGCAGGGTCGGTGTCCACCGCGCGCCTGACGCATCTGGAAAAGAGTTCCTACCTACACGTGTTTTTGTTTTATAGGGGCTGTGACTGCGCAATCGATACCATTCAAATCGTCATCACGTAAAGGCATCCAGGGGAAGACGTAAGCAGTGTCCGTATCCTGATAGCGTTCACAGTGGCCTTTAACCTGTCTAGGATCAGCGTGGCGCTAGCGGCACACCCCCCCCCCCCCCACTGAAAAACCAGTGCCGCGAAATTCAAAAAAAATATTTTTTTAAAATATTTAACTTTCACACATTAAAGTCCAATACAGCTAATGAAAGACACAGATCTTATGAATCCAGTCAACATTTCCGATTTTTAAAATGTTTTACAGGGAAGACACAATATGTAAAGATGTACATCTATTACCTAAAAACACATTAGCATAATCCACCATCTTTTATTTGTCCACCAACACCAGTAGCCATCACCAATTCGGCTAAACTAAGATATTTATAGCCCCTAACCAACAAAAAAACTCATTAGATGACAGTCTGATAACATATTTATGGTATGGGATAGGTTTTGTTAGAAAAAAGTGCATATTTCAGGTATATGGCATAGTTTACAATTGCACCCACCATCACAAATGGACTAGAATAATTACAATGAGCAACGTGTTTACCTAACTACTAATCATCAAACATTTCGTAAAAATACACAGCATACACGAATCGAAAGACACAGATCCTGTGAATACAGACAATATTTCAGATTTTCTAAGTGTCTTACAGCGAAAACACAATAAATCGTTATATTAGCTTAGCACATAGCAATTAGCAGCCCAGCATTGATTCTAGCCAAAGTGAGCGATAAAAGTCAACATCGCCAAAAGATATTAATTTTTTCACTAACCTTCTCAGAATTCTTCCGATGACACTCCTGTAACATCACATTACAACATGCATATACAGTTTGATCGAAAATGTTTATATTTAGCCACCAAAATCATGGTTAGACAATGTGAAATGTAGACAAGCTGGTAAAGAAAACGTCCTTGCGCCACTTAGACAGTGATCTACTCTTATACATAAATACTCATAAACGTGACTAAAAAATATAGGGTGGACAGGGATTGATAGACAATTTAATTCTTAATACAATTGCGTTATTACATTTTTTAATTTATCCTTACTTTTCAATACAGTTTGCGCCAAGCGAAGCTACGTCAAAAAACATGGCGTCCTAAGCCACTAAAATGTTTCGACAGAAACACGATTTATCATAATAAAAATGTCCTACCTTGAGCTGTTCTTCCATCAGTATCTTGGGCAAAGGATCCTTTCTTGGGAGAAATCGTCTTTTGGTGGAAAGCTGTCCTCTTGCCATGTGGAAATGTCAACTACGTTCGGGATGAACTGAAAAGCGTTCCCAACTTTTCACATCGTTGCAAAAATAAATGTCCCAAAATCGCACTAAACGGATATAAATTGCTATAAAACGCTTTAAATTAACTACTTTGTGATGTTTGTAACTCCTATAACGAGTGAAAAGATGACCGGAGAAATATAACAGGCTAAACTAACGCTTGGAACAGGAGAGGGTCGGTGTCTTCCACGCGCGTTACGCAGCAAGAAAAGACTTGCTAGCTAAAGGTTTTTTTCATTTGTAGGGCCTGTGAACGAGCAATCGAGCCCGTTGGAATCGTCATCACGTAAAGGCATCCAGGGGAAGACGTAAGAAGTGTCCGTATAGTCATAGCAACGACAGTGCCCGTTTAAATGACTTCAGAAAAGTGGCCAACGTTTCTCAAATCTGACTCCATGTCAGGGAAATTGCTGTAGAATGGGCTCTGTTCCACTTAGAGACAAAATTTCAACTCCTATAGAAACTATAGACTGTTTTCTATCCAATAATAATAATAATATGCATATTGTACGATCAAGGATTTTGTGGGAAGCCGTTTAAAAAATTAGCCACATTAGCATAAATAGTCTAAACAGCGCCCCCATCCCCAACAGGTTAAACTGACTCCAGATCAGGGGCCAAAATGTGTGAAATCTGACTCCATGTCAGGGAAATTGCTGTAGAATGAGTTCTGTTCCACTCAGAGACAAAATTCCAACGCCTATAGAAACTAGAGACTGTTTTCTATCCAATAATAGTAATAATATGCATATTGTACGATAAAGAATTTAGTAGGAAGCCGTTTAATCTGTAATGCAATTATGCTAATGAGAAAACAGCACCCCCTGTAGTCGCAAGAAGTTAACCTCTCTGGGATACGCTAGCGTCCCACAGATGTTGTAGCCTCTGTGAATATTAAAACCTACCCTAACGAGAAACCGTGGATGGATGGTGGCATTCGCTCAAAACTGAAAGCGCGAACCACCGTATTTAACAATGTAAAGATTGGGAGTGGGAATATGGCTGAATTCAAACAGTGTAGTTATTCCCTCAGCAAGGCAATCAATCAAGTGAAATGTCGGTATAGGGACAAAGTGGAGTTGGAATTCAAAGGCTCAGACACAAGACGTATGTGGCATGTTCTACAGGCAATCACAGACTACAAAAAGAAAACCAGCCACATCACGGACACCAATGTCTTGCTTCCAGACAAATGCAACACCTTCTTTGCCCGCTTTGAGGATAACACAATGCCACCGATGCCGCCCGCTACCAAGGACTACGGGCCCTACTCTCCTTCTCCATGGCCGACGTGAGTAAGACATTTAAACGGATTAACCCTTGCCGGCCCAGACAGCCTCCCTAGCCGCATCCTCAGAGCATGCGTAGGCCAGCTGACTGGTGTGTTTACGGACATATTCAATCTCTTCCTATACAGTCTGCTGTCTTCAAATGCTTCAATATGTCCACCATTTTTCCTGTACCCACGAAGGCAAAGGTAACTGAACTAAAAAACTATCGCCCCGTGACACTTGCTTCTGTCATGATGAAGTGCTTGAGAGACTAGTCAAGGATCATATCACCTCCACCTTACCTGCCACACTAGACCCACTTCAATTTGCATAACGCCCTAATAGGTCCACAGACAATGCAATTGCCATCACACTGCACACTGCCCTATCCCATCTGGACAAGAGGAATACCTATGTAAGAATGCTGTTCATTTACTACAACTAAGCATTCAACACCATATTACCCTCCAAGGGCATCATTAAGCTTGAGAACCTGGGTCTCAATCCAGTCCTGTGCAATTGGGTACTGGACTTCCTGACGGGCGGGCCAACCCAAGGTGGTGAAAGTAGGAAACAACATCTCCACTTCGCTGATCCTCAACCCTGGGGCCCCACAAGGGTGCGTACTCAGCCCCCTCCTGTACTACCTGTTCACCCATGACTGCGTGGCCATGCATACCTCCAACTCAATCATCAAGTTTGAAGACGACACAACAGTAGGGGGCTTGATTACCAACAACGCCAAGACTACATGGAGGAGGTGAGGGCACTCGGAGTGTGGTGTCAGGAACACAACTTCTTACTCAACGTCAACAAAACAAAGGAGATGATCGTGGACTTCAGGAAATGGCAGAGGGAGCACCCCTTATCCACATTGACAGGACAGCAGTGGAGAAGGTGGAAAGGAAGGCCAAAAAGATTATCAAGGACCACCCGAAATGACCACCCGAAACCACCCGATTATCAATGACCACCCGAAATGCTGCTTGTTCACCCCGCTACCATCCAGAAGGTGAGGTCAGTACAGGTGCATCAAAGCTGGGACCGAGAGACTGAAAAACAGCTTCTATCTCAAAGCCATCAGACTGTTAACCTGTTTGGCGTGCAAGCCCGACGTCGGTGCATTTATGACAACAGCCAGCTCAAAGTGCAGGGCGCGAAATTCAAAAGATATTTTTTTTAAATATTTAACTTTCATACATTAACAAGTCCAATACAGCATATGAAAGGTACACATCTTGTGAATCCAGCCAACATGTCCGATTTTTAAAATGTTTACAGGGAAGACAAAATATGTAAATCTATTAGCTAACCATTAGCATTAGCAAAAGACACCACTTTTTTTACTCCACCAGTTTTTTACTCCATCAGTAGCTATCACAAATTCGACCAAATAAAGATATAAATAGCCACTAACCAAGAAACAACTTCATCAGATGACAGTCTGATAACATATTTATTGTCTAGCATATGTTTTGTTTGAAAAATTTGCATATTTCAGGTATAAATCATAGTTTACATTTCAGCTACAATCAGAAATTGCACCGAAAGCAGCCATAATATTTACAGACACCAACGTCAAATACCTAATTACTCATCATTAAACATTTCTGAAAAATATATAGTGTACAACAATTGAAAGACAGGCTTCTTGTGATTCCAGACAATATTTCCGATTTATTAAATGTTTTATAGCAAAAACAAAATGTAGGGTTATATTAGCGTAGCCACAATAGCCAGAAACACTTGGGCGCCGACGACCAGTTCACATGCGCGACAGATATTAGAAATAGCATCATAAAAGGTTTCTTACTTTTGGTGATCTTCCGTCAGAATGTTGGACAAGGTGTCCTTTGTCCAGAACAGTCGTTGTTTGGATCTGGAACGGCAAATTTCCCTCTTCATTTAGCATGGGCACTTGCCAAGTGGCACGGATCTCTCCAACGTCAACAAAGTCAGAGAACGGAACACGGCAAAACTCCCGAAAAAAATTCAATAATCTGATTAAACTATATTGAAAAAACATACTTTACGATGATATGGTCACATGTATCAAATAAAATCCGAACCGGAGATAGTAGTCGTCCATAACGGCAGCAAAACAGAAGGCAATCCCACTGTCCAACTGGCGCTGCCAAGAGTACCGGAAATGAGGGACACGTCATACAAAGAGCTTGTATTCCAATTCAGAACAAGATGAACACAAAATGTCTTCTCTCACAGCCTCTTGACAACCAGGGGAAGGTCTATGAAGTGTACGTAGACTCTTACGTTTTATGCCCATGTATAGGCAGGAAGTTGAACAGAGCATCGATTTCAGACATTCCTCTTCCTGGTCAGGAGATGTGCTGCAGAATGAGTTCTGTTTCACTCAGAGAAATAATTCAAACGGTTTTAGAAACTAGAGAGTGTTTTCTATCCAATAGTAATAATAATATGCATATTGTACGAGCAAGAATTGAGTACGAGGCCGTTTGAAATGGGCATCTTTTATCTGGCTACTCAATACTGCCCATTGCAGCCATAAGAAGTTAATAAACAACCATCACTAACACAGAGAGGCTGCTACCTACATACAGACTTGAAATCATTGGCCACTTTAATAAATGGATCACTAGTAACTTTAATAATGGCACTTTAATAATGTTTACATATCTTGCATTACTCATATGTATATACTTTATTTTATATTATCTTTTGCATCTTGCCTCTGCCGCTCGGTCATCGCTCATCCATATAAAATCAGCAAAAAAATAAATGTCCTCTCACTGTCAACTGCGTTTATTTTCAGCAAACTTGTGTAAATATTTGTATGAACATAACAAGATTCAAAAACTGAGACATAAACTGAACACATTCCACAGACATGTGACTAACAGAAATGGAATAATGTGTCCCTGAACAAAGGGGGGGTCAAAATCAGAGTAACAGTCAGTACCAGCTGCATTAACTTCTTGCAACTATAGGGGGTGCTGTTTCGCATTAGCATAATTTGCTCTACACATTAAACGGCTTCCTACTCAATTCTTGCTCGTACAATATGCATATTATTATAATTATTGGATAGAAAACACTCTCTAGTTTATGTAGCCGTTGGAATTTTGTCTCTGAGTGAAACAGAACTCAATCTACAGCACTTTTCATGATAGGGGGTCAGATTTCAAACATTTTGGCCACTGATCTGGAGTCAGTTTAAAGGTCACTGTAAATGCTATGGAGAAACAGACACTGCTTACGTCTTCCCCTGGGTGTCAGTGCGTGATGACGCTTTGAATGGAGTCGATTGCGCAATCAGGGGCTGAATAAAACACTAAATACCGGAAGTAACTTCCTTTGGCTGCATGAGCGTGGCGCGCTAAGGACATCCGACTCGCCTCCTTCCAAGCTTTAGTATAGCCAGTAATATTTCTCCGGTCATATTTTTACTCGTTATAGGTGTTAACAGCATCATAAGGTAGTTAATTTGAACCGTTTTATAGCAATTTATATCCGTTTAGTGCGATTTTGAGGCATTTCTATGTGATGCTCTTTGAAGAGCCGGGCACGTTTCGGGGTCCCGGTCGAACGTTAGTGGGCATTTCGACGGACAGAGGGCATCTTTCGACCAAAAGAAGATTAGACCCAAGAAAGGATACATTGCCCAAGAATCTGATGGAAGATCACCTCATAGTAAGAAATATTTAAGATGATAAATCGTTGTTCTGTAGAAAAATGTTAAACGCACGTTCCGCTATTTTGTTAGGTGTAGCTTTGCTTGGCGCAACCTGTATTGAAAAGTAAGGATAATTAAAAATATGTAATTCCGCGATTGTATTAAGAATTAAATTGTCTATCAATCGCTGTCCACCCTATATTTTTTAGTCAAGTTTATGAGTATTTATGTATAAGACTAGATCAGTGTCTAATATGGTGCACGACATTTTCTGACCAGCTGGGCTACTTTTGTCATTGTCTAACCATGATTTTGGTGGCTAAATATGCACATTTTCGAACAAACTCTATATGTATGTTGTAATATGATGTTACAGGAGTGTCATCTGAAGAATTCTGAGAAGGTTAGTGAAAAAATTAATATATTTTGGCGATGATAACGATATCGCTCTCTTTGGCTTGAATCAGTGCTCGGGTAACGTTTGCATATGTGGTATGCTAATATAACGATTTATTGTGTTTTCGCCGTAAAACACTTAGAAAATCTGAAATGTTGTCTGAATTCACAAGATCTGTGTCTTTCCATTGCTATGTGCTGTGTATTTTTAAGAAATGTTTTATGATGAGTAAATTGGTAATACAAGTTGCTCTCTGTAGTAATTCTAGTCGCTTTGGTGAGATTTGTGATGGTGGCTGCAATGGCAAACCATGATTTATACCCGAAATATGCACATTTTTCTAACAAAACCTATCCTATACCATAAATATGTTATCAGACTGTCATCTGATGAGTTTTTTTCTTGGTTAGTGGCTATCAATATCTTAGTTTAGCCAAATTGGTGATAGCTACTGGTGTTGAGAAAAAATGGTGGACAAAGAAAAATGGTGTCTTTTGCTAACGTGTTTAGCTAATAGATTTACATATTGTGTCTTCCATGTAAAACATTTTAAAAATCTGAAATGGTGGCTTTATTCACAAGATCTGTATCTTTCATTAGGTGTCTTGGACTTGTGATTTAATGATATTTAGATGCTACTATTTAATTGTGACGCTATGCTAGCGATGCTAATCACTAGCGATGCTAATCCCCTCTACCCCGGGTCCGCTCCCGGACCCGGGGTAGAGGCTCGTGAAAGGTTAAGTACTGCAGTGCATCTCCTCCTCATGGATTGCGCCAGATTTGCCAGTTCTTGCTGTGAGATGTTACCCCACTCATCCATCAAGGCACCTGCATGTTCCCGGACATTTCTGGGGGGAATGGCCCTAGCCCTCACCCTCCGATCCAACAGGTCCCAGGCGTGCTCAATGGCATTGAGATCCAGGCTCTTCGCTGGCCATGGCAGAACACTGACATTCCTGTCTTGCAGGACATCATGCCCCGAACGAGCAGTATGACTGGTGGCATTGTCATGCTGGAGGGTCATGTCAGGATGAGCTTGCAGGAAGGCTACCACATGAGGGAGGAGAATGTCTTCCCTGTAATGCACCACGTTGTGATTGCCTGCAATGACAACAAGCTCTGTCCGATGATGCTGTGACACACCGCCCCAGACCATGACCGATCCTCCACCTCCAAATTGATCCCGCTCAAGAGTACAGGCCTCGGTGTAACTCTCATTCCTTCGACGATAAACGCGAATCCGACCATCACCCCTGGTGAGACAAAACCGCGACTCATCAGTGAAGAGCAGTTTTTGCCAGTCCTGTCTGGTCCAGCGACGGTGGGTTTGTACCCATAGGCGACGTTGAGGACCTACCTTACAACAGGCCTATATGCCCTCAGTTCAGCCTCTGTTAGCCTATTGCGGACAGTCTGAGCGCTGATGGAGGGATTGTAGTGTAACTCGGGCAGTTGTTATTGCCATCCTGTACCTGTTCCGCAGGTCTGATGTTTGTATGTACCGATCGTGTGTAGGTGTTGCTACACATGTTCTGCCACTGCGAGGACGATCAGCTGTCCGTCCTGTCTCCCTGTAGCGCTGTCTTAGGCATCTCACATTACGGACTTTGCAATTTTTTTTGCCCTGGCCACATCTGCAGTCCTCCACATTCATGCAGATGAGCAGGGACCCTGGGCATATTTCTTTTGGTGTTTTTCAGAGTCAGTAGAAAGGCCTCTTTAGTGTCCTAAGTTTTCATAACTGTGACCTTAATTGCCTACCGTCTGTAAGCTGTTAGTGTCTTAACGACCGTTCCACAGGTGCATGTTCATTAATTGTTTATGGTTCATTGAACAAGCAATGGAAACCGTGTTTAAACCCTTTACAATGAAGATCTGTGAAGTTATTTGGATTTTTGCGAATTATCTTTGAAAGACAGGGTCCTGAAAATGGGATGTTTCTTTTTTTGCTGAACAATTTTATAAGATTTTCAAAAATTAAGCAATGAACCATCACCAATACTTTTTCAGAGTTGAAAGCTCAACAAACATAGTTGGGTCTCTGCTTTTATAGAAAAATACATCCTTTTTGTATATATGGCAGTCAGCAGATGTGCTCCCTTCTGAAGGTTTCCATACATGACTACGTGACTTTCTGTAGATAGTAAACCCATGGGCTGTGGGATGTCACACTCTGCGGTCGCACCCAAACGTACCTTAGCTATATGCCCAGTCTTATGACTAAGTCTCACAATGACAAGTTGGTATCAGGTTAGAAAAAACACTAGCATATAACAAGAGACAATTCTTTAAATAGTAAAGACGGGATAGCATGACTAATTATTTTCCATGACAGAACCAATGCACATACAGTACTATGTGTAGTGTAAATTATATTTACCAGTAGACCTACTAAGTTATTCATTTATGGTCAGTCAAAGACTTACTCTGTAGGAAGGAATGAATTTACTCAATTCAACTAATAGGATTTATTAGTCTCAAAATAATTAACACTCAAACAATTACAGTGTACATGAAATACATGATACATTACAGAATAACACAGAGTAAATGACTATCAACTAAATAAGACTTAATGTGGTTACACTTGTCTTCAGTTCATAATAATCTCTAAAATAAATAACTGTGTGTGATACACACAGGACCTCGCTAACAAGTTCTCAAAGTATGAACAAATTCACTGTCCTTTTAACCAAATTCAAGCAGAAAATCACACCAAGCATGAATTTAAATTGCTTTGCACTTTGCTAGTTAAAACAATAGGTTGGAAATCAAACCCAGATTCTAATCTAATCAACTCAATTCACAGTGCAAATTACAGGGGAGCCAGGGGGATCTCAGTTCCCCTGAATGAGACATTAGCTCCCCGAAATGCAACAAAAGTCAAAATAAAATTGGGGGGGGGGGCTCTAAATAATGCTAATTTAACCATTCTCCTAAATATGTTTTTCAGTAATAAATGCGAAAAGAAAAGTTTCCAAATGAAACAAACAACCTCACCTCTCTGTCATAGATGTATTTCTATGTGCCTGCACAAAAACGTCTCCCTGTCCACTGCGCTTTCCACTCAGTAGTGCAGATTTTCGGCCTCAGCTGAGCTCCTTCAAATGCAGCAATTTCCCTTTGCACGTGCTCATTTTCGATATTTGTTTGCGATACACCCTTGATAAAAATGTCCTACATTCCAATGCTTTAGATTTATCCATTGATTTATCATTGTTTGCTTTTTTCAGTTAGCCTTTTAGAGTTCTCATTGCTTAATTGCTTAGTTTTTCAGGTGCACGCGGGTATTGGTGTTCTCTGTGCTGTCCATAGCCAGAAGAAGTAGACCATTTATTTCACTTTATTATTTTATATCAATTTCTTTTCTTCTTTCCTGGATCAGCTGATGATGGTCGACAATATCACTAGACAACTAGCCTGCAGCTAGACACCAATGCGCATCCAATCCATTCAACAATCATGAGAGGGTAGGCTACCGGCAGTGGTGTAGGCCTAGTGGAGGGTAAACGCAACTGAATGCAGTTTACCCACCTTTTCCAGAAAAATGCATTGAAAGGGAGCATTACTTTTTTCACCTCGACCGGCAATCAGAGTTTACTCACCTATTCTTTTTACCACTACTTTACTGGCTACTGGTTGGCCTATTTGAAGTTCATGGTAGTAGACCTACACATTGCTACATAGTAAATTGATTGTTTGTGTTAGGGCAGCCCTTCTCAAATAGTGAGCGATGCCGGGGGGGGGGGGAGCAAGAGCACACAGCACAGAGCAGGAGATATGAAGTGCAGATAACAAACCCTTAAGAGACACCATAGAAAAATATTTAACAGGGATGAAAAGAAAGGCGGAGAGAGACGGAGATAATGAGACAAACGTCTCCCGAAAGCTAAGACGAGAAAATATGACGAAGAGTATGTAGCGCTTGGCTTCACTGTGACTACGGTGGGAGACGAGGAAAACCAGCGAGCACTGTTAGCATCATATAAGGTGGCGTTTCAAATTGCTCAGTGCAAACAAAACACTCCATAGCAGAGGAGCTGATACTGCCTGCAGCATTAGACATGGTCTCTGTCATGCTGGATGACGCAAGTGCTGCAAAAATAAAAACTATCCCTCTGTCCAATGACACTGTCGCCAGACGTATAAATGACATTGCTAACGATCTTAAAGAACAGCTGGTAGATAAACTCAAAGACAAATGTTTTGCCTTACAGTTCAATGAAGCAACTGACAGCAACAAAGACTGTTTGTTTATCGCTTATGTACGTTTTGACATGACAAACTCCCTGTGTGAGGATCTACTTTTTTGTAAATATGTCAGAGACAGAGCCACAGCTGAAGAGCTATTCAAAATGCTGGACTGCTTCCTGACTGAGAATGGGCTAAAGTGGGAGAACTGCATTGGTGTTTGCAGTGATGGTGCACAGACCATGGCAGGGATGAGAAAAGGGCTTTGGCATTCATCATGAAGGCCTCACCTAATGCTGAGTGGACACACTGTGTTATACACAGAGAAGCACTGGCATCAAAGCACCTTTCCTCTGAATTAAGTGAGGTTAAGAAATCTATATTTCTTTCTTTGTTTTTTTGTTTTCTTTAACAGAAACAGAAAATAATTGAGAAGCACTGTGCTAGGGTGACCATCCTCTTTTCCGGGACAGTTTCAGCCCCATTTCAGGTGTGCCGACTTTGCAGGCTACAGAAAAGGTCAATTTTGTCAGCAAGACGCATCAATTAATGTAGGCCTAATCAATGGCAATCGCTCAATGTCATTACACTTTTTGATGTTTTGTAAACAGATGTCTACTCCCATTCATCAAATGGCGCGAGTGTACATGCATTGCACTGTTTGGATTATTTTGGAGTGGAGAAACATGTACAGGTAGCCTACTTTTTGAAGTGATTTGTTTGCCGTTAAGTTACATCTTTATTATTGCACCCAATAGATCCGCCCGAATGTCACGGTGTAATTCACAACTCTACATGATAGGAGCACACCACTGTGTCGCTCCTCTTTGAACTTTCCGCCGTCCGACGAACAGAATAAAACAGTTTCCCTGTAACAATAAATCCATCCCACTTACAGTACAATAGAACGTATCAACATTTGTAGCTCTTTATGAACTCTTGAAACAATCCAAACATAACAATTGAGTTCCCAGTTACATTCATTTTGTCGATTTAAGTTTCATCAGTCTTCACACCTGGGCGTCAGTGACCTCAAGACTTCCGTGGGAAAGTCTCATCCTGAGATTGTCACAGATAAGGTGTGACTCTCTCCTGCGAGATGCAAATACACAGCCATCCATCCAAACAATGTCTTGAGTCCTCGTACTGAGCCTCAGCACCTGCAAGTTGCTCGTCGCGAGCATCACCTTCTCTAGTTATTCCATTATGCCGATGCTCAGAGAGCTGGAGTAAGGCACAGGGGAATGGGTGACCTGCCGTTGCAGGAGGAGAGTGTGTCTCATTGGGTTCATAAATCCCATTATACCAGTGTGGGGAACAGGACTATGCATCTTAAGATAAATGGCCTCATGTCCATGTTCTCTGGTGTCTCACAACTTTTTGATGGCTATATGGATGCATAGAAAATAGATTTAAGAGATTCGCTTCAGTCTTTGGTGCTTTTACTGGACAGCCGACTGAATGGCTTTCACAGTTTTCAAAGTGGTCTTGCATTTAAGTTATGATTAATACTAGGAAGGTAATATTAAAGATGAGCGGCACTGTGGTTAGAGAAAGTGAGAGAGACAGACAGAGACAGACAATACAGTTTGGGTGATAAATTGAGCAAAGAGGAACGGTCCCATTCATTAGATGTTCATGTCAGGCAGACCATGCAGACGAGTGCCAGTCCCTCCCCCACCTCATCCCATCCACCTCATTCAATCCCATCCCTGACTCTCTCAGGTCCCATCTCCCAAAAGGCTGAAACATTGGAGCACCCACATTTTCCTCCCCTCCCACACACTTCCCTCTATTAAACATTTATAAAGCCTCTGTGTGGATAAGGGCACTGTAGTAGACCTGAAACCAACACAGTGCCTTTTGAAGACACAACTGAATCACTAATTCACTCATAGGCAGGGCTCTAAGGTGCGCCAAAATATTTTTCTTTGCAACCTGGAGTTTTATTTTAGGAGCACCAGTGTGACTGGTAAATACTACATGCTTCCTACTCAAATCACTACATACCGTAATTCTCCGTTAATGAGTACTGTGTAACCACTGAGAGATTTTCGGGTGTCTGCTAAAAACCTACACAATTCCTACACGTTCAGTATTTAATTATTTTTAAGTAATGCTTACCATTACTGCTGTATGCCTACTCAATAACTATTGAATTCCTAATGCATTTGTGTGTAGTGTTGTTTCACTACTAATCAGTACTGAATTGCTTCTGATCCTTTTTCATTTCCTACATAAACCCTTTTGAATTACTATTGAAAACTGACAGAGATCCTACTGTTTGCCTATTCAAAATGTTATTGTTTCACTACTGTCACTACTAGACTAGTGCACATGTTATTTCTTCAAGTTTATAACTTTAGTTATATCATCAAACAATAAATAATAAGCTTATACAAATATATAGATTTTTTTAAATGACATTAATTACATATTACATAATTACATATTTACACTTTTGTTAATCTCTTTGAGGCCTTGTCTTCATTCACCTTTGATTTAACTATCTTCAGATCCAAAAGCCACATTAACCTTTTACGTAACCTTTTAGAAAATAAAGGCATTATCAATCATAGGCTAACTGAGGTCCCATAAAACAACACAGAACATTTTAATCTTACCAACACTGGCCTCCAGTCTTCTTATGTTGAGGACCTCCTTGGCAACCGGGCAAAAGAGGTAAGTAGAATGGGTAAGTATACCAATATGAGCACACTCTACATTTGGACACAAACACACGTACTTATTAGCTAGCATGCTGGAAACAGGGGCTACATAGCTACATTTCAATGGGGCTAGCAAACAGCTAGGCTAAACAAAAGACCATTTTGCATACCAATCTTTTTGTGATGGTAAAAAGTTAATTGAAATGGCTAATCAATGACATGAAAGTATTCATATAACAAAAAGGAAAGTTAAACTTATGTAACAGTATAACTTTAGTACGTCCCCTCGCCCCAACCTCGGGCGCGAACCAGGGACCCTGTGCACACATCATCAACTGACAGCCACGAAGCGTTGTTACCCATCGCTCCACAAAGGCCGCAGCCCTTGCAGAGCAAGGGGAAACACTACTTCTACGTTTCAGAGCAAGTGACGCAACGGACTGAAACGCTATTAGTGCGTACCTGCTAACTAGCTAGCCATTTCACATCCATTACACTCACCCCCCTTTCAACCTCCTCCTTTTCCGCAGCAACCAGTGATCAGGGTCAACAGCATCAATGTAACAGTATAACTTTAGTACGTCCCCTCGCCCTGACCTCGGGTGCGAACCAGGGACCCTCTGCACACATCAACAACAGTCACCCACGAAGCATCGTTACCCATCGCTCCACAAAAGCCGCGGCCCTTGCAGAGCAAGGGGAAACACTACTTCTAGGTTTCAGAGCAAGTGACGTAACTGATTGAAACGCTATTAGCGTGTACCCGCTAACTAGCTTGCCATTTCACATCCATTAAACTTACAGATGGGTTATAAAAGACAGGAAGACGAAGGATGGAAGATTACATTCGGGATTGTTAAAAACAGTAGCTAGCTAACAACAACCAACTACTTCCTGTTTTGTCTTCTTCTGTGGTTGCGAAAAGCATGTGTAGTAAAGCTGTCATGTTTTGACTACTTATTCACTACCAATATCAAGTAGTAAAAACTCTACCTGATTACTACAGGAAACCCTACTATTTTTCTACTGAACACTACAAAGCCTGTGTATCTTGAGTAGTGCATGAACTACACATTCACTGCACAATCCCTACATGTCTACATAGTCACTATTGCAGGAGTAGGTTTTGTGTGGTAATTAAACATAACTTTCTCATGAGGGAATAAAGGTTGCTACTAGTGGTGGTGTAGATCAGCATGTTGTTTGTGCAACCGCAAATTATCAATCAGATAGCCTGTTGTAAAATATTTTCAAGTGTGATTAGGGTCTACTGGGAAACACTGACTAACACTTTGGTTCCTACTCTGTCATAACTCATACCTGGCTTTTTCATTTGTTGTCATGCCAAATAACATCAACCATTAAATTATATTTCTATTATTCCAACAGTTCACATAAGCTTTTCTTTATCGCTATGACAAGTCAAATTGTAATATTTGGTAGAAATATTTTTTTGCCAATATCGTGCAGCCTTACTAACAACCTGGTAACTTTACCAATGTATGCAAATATTTGGTGCCACAGAAAGAAAGGAAAATGTATATCTTCTTCATGAGATGTGCTTCAAAAGTAAGTAAGATTCATATCCTGTAGACCCAATGTAGGCTATATCTCAATCAATTTAAAAATCAATGTCACGCGCAGTGACACAGGAACCCTTTTTGATGTTGGGTAGAACCCTCTATGTAGGGTTCTTCAAAGAACCAATAAAAATGGTATCATCTAAAGTTTCTTCCTAGAACTGTCTGTGAGGGGTTCTATCGAGAACCCTTTTATCTTCGTAGGGTGCTTACTAGAACCCTAAATGAACGGTTCCACCAGCTTTATTAGCCATTAACCATTTCATGCGTGAGTTCCAAATATCGCTAACGGACGCCCCAGCGTGAGTTTTTTATGCACGTTATGTTAGAACGTTCTCTCCATTCCAAAATGTGATTATTACATAACAGTACATTTAATCCGTGCTGCCCTCAAACCAAAGCACGCAGCTTTGGTTTTTATTTATAGGCTGTTTTCAACTTGTCAATTTTAAATGATTTCCTAAGAACAGTGTGAATTGAGGTGTGTTCCACCTTATTCATTCACATAAAAGTAGTAATTTTTAATTTGCGGACGAATGAATTTTTTTGACATTTCTGACCCGGACAGAATTCCCCAAACACTTCCCAATTGTTTGTGCAGTTCAAGTCTGCAGACATTTGCTCATACCCCGTCCTGCATACACGTGTTCACAATTTCCGTCTGTTGCCTGCATCACAATCAAAGTTGTTTTTGTTACCAATTATAACTTTGGAAATGTGTTCGATTCTATCAAAGTAAGTGCCTTATTATGTTATAATAGTTTCTGCATGTCGTTTCTACTGTAGCATAATGTTTTTGTGTATATTCCTTACATCCGCGGACATGCGATGTAACGTTACTCATTTCATAACCTTTATGGTGTTATACTCGATGCTTAGGTAGCTAGCTACATTCTTCTGTTATCTCTGGAAAACAATGCTAATTGCGTCAGAGAAGTATTAGCATGTGTTGTATTTTGAAGCTACCCTGGCCTTATGACTCCCAAGTGGCACAGCGTCTCAGTGCTAGAGGGGTCACTACAGATACCCATGTTCAAATCCAGACTGTGTTTCTAACAAAGTAAGTGCCTTATTACGTGATAATAGTTTCTGTGTGTCGTGTTATATATTTTCTACTGTAGCTCACTGTGTGTATGGAGCATAATATATTTGTGTATATTCCTTATAACCGCGGACATGCTAGGTAACGTTACTCATGTTACTCACCTTTTATGGTGTTATATTCATCGTGCTTATGTAGCTAGTTACATTCTTCTATTAGCTCTGTTAAACAATGCTAATTGCATCAGAAGTATTGGCTTGTTGTATTTTGAAGCTACCCTGGAAAAATATCTTATACCAACTGATCGTTTTCTGAGTGCATTCTACAAAGCTGTTTATCATGTCCACCTTATCCACTGCCCCCATTTTGAGGTTATAGTCAAGCACACAGTCTGGTTTGATTTTTCTCTCTCTCTGGTTTGATGTTTCTCTCTCCCGTCAGGTGGTCCACCTTCCCTGTGGCCGAGATGGTTGCTGTATGGACAGTAGAGAGGACATGAACGTCTCGTTTGTCATGGCACTTTACTGCCAGCTGTTGATATTTCTTATTTTGTATAACGGGTCATTTAAGATGGCAGTAGCGTTGTTGATGAAATGCAGAATAGCAGCAGAATTAGGAAGCAGTCTTGGGAAAAGAAGGTGACAGAAGGGAGTTGCAAACATAGGATCTCTGCTCCAGTATTCTCTTAGGGAGATCTTCTTTACTATCCCCTTTTGAAGGACTGTCACCAGGAAGGTATACATTTCACTAATTGTGGTTGTCCCCCCCACTACAGGGTCTCTCTTCTCCTGTAGCTCCAAGGCATAGCGATTGGTCTCTGCTATGTCTCCCACCAGCTCCTCCGTCAGAAACAACTTGAAGCCCTGCCTCAGATGGAAATAGGAAGGGGCGTTGCACTCCAGACCTGGACTCATCAACGCAAACAGTAGGGCCAGGAGGGGTGGAATGGCTGGCAGCCTTCCAGCTACCACAGAACTCCTGTAATTTCATCCACTATCGGTCTGCCTCCATCACCACCAGCACTTCAACTGGAACTAGGACTTTGTCAGTGGACAAGCGGTCCTCAGATTCAGGGTTCTCAATGGCTTGGGGGACAGCTCCTCACTGTAATTGTCAGAATCTGATTCATGACTTTGACTCAGACTCATTGTCAGAATTTTTTGAAGTTCCCGCATTTGTGAGTTTTCTCCTTTTGAAAGATATTGCTAATGCTACAGCTTAGCTCATTAGCTGCATGGCTCAGAGTGAGAGGTTACGTGTTTTACTGCCTGCACGCGCCATTTGTATCAATAAATCACTATCAGAAAATGTTGTGTGGTTTTATTGATATATTTACTATTTAATTCAAGTTTTTAAATTTCCGGTGATAAATCATGCATTCCGATTTTTTGCTTTGATTGTAATGTGCACATAGTATTTGTGTAAAATATATATGACCGCTTGTGTTGCGTCAATCTTTCCTCAGCGCTAGGACAAATGTAGCCTACAGTTTTCAAGTTAGGATGATTGTGTTATGCTTTTAATACTTCTGTGAATATCTGAACATTGCATCCCAAAATAAACTGCTTGCATTCTGGACATAACTTTGTAAGGACTGTGTTTGTGTAAATAGTTTCTGAAGAAAGTGTGGCCAGCTCAAATGCTGATTGCTGAGTCATTCAAAACTGGCCGTTTTAAATAAGCGTTCTAAATCAGCGTTCTAATCACACGGGTGTGATCGTACGCTTCAGGGACCACTGTAGAACGATCACAACATGTGAAGGTATGTGTGAAAGCGATTTTTTTTTATTATTTATGACAATACATTGCATATATCATAAGACCTTGCTTTGAGGGCCTAATTATACCCTAACACAGTCGTGTTAGGAATCTCAGACATGCAAGTCACATTATGGCCTGCAAGTCACATTATGCTGGCTTGCAAAGTGATGAGTAACTCCTATTGGAATCCAGCCCCAAAAACTTTTGTAAGAGTGTACTATTTATTCTCCAAGTCACAGTGATACTGGGAAGTTTTAGGTCTAATGTTGATGTCCCAACTCAAAACGTATAACATGTTAAAGATTGGAATTGGTGGAAGGCCAGGGTACGACGGGAGCCCAGGTGGCAGGCAAGCCTGGAGGAGTGGGCCCACTCCAGGACCGAGGAGCGGATAGCGTCAAGCATAAACATCCGGTTATCTGGGACCCCACGGGGATCGGCTGGGAACGCTGCTTCTCATGGACCGGCTTCCCTATTCCCCAGCTGAGTGCCTTTGCCAGACATACGGTGGGAAGGTTGGTCTCTGGGTCCGAGGGTGTAGCCGCGGGTCTATTTCGGCGTGACATCGAATCTGGCTTGATGTTCTTGGATCCTGGTTGGTAGGAGTGGAGAAGTTGAACCAGGTTGAGACGCTTGACGGTGCGGAGATGTTCCAGGTTCTTGTGGTCGGTCCACACAATGAACGGATGTTCCGCCCCCTCCAGCCACTGCCTTCACTTCTCCAACGCCATCTTCACTGTGAGAAGCTCACGACTCACCTAAATCGTAGTTCCTTTCCATGGTGTTAAGGCGATGGGAGAAGAAGGCTCAGGGATGTAACTTGAGGTCCAGGGAAGAACGCTGGTACAGGACAGCCCCTACACCAACATCAAAACATTGGCCTCCACCACGAACTGGCAGGATGAACCAAGATGTGAGCTGTGGTGAATCGGTGTTTGAGATCCTGGAACGCCCGGTCAGCAGCTGGGGATCACGTGAACGGAACTTTGGGAGAGGTGAGTGCAGACGGGGGAAGCCAGGGTGCTGTAAACCCGGATAAAGCTGTGATAAAAGTTGGTGATTCCAAGGAAATGTTGCAGCTGCACCCTGGACGTAGGCTGGGGACAATCCACCACCGCTCTCACCTACCCGGGATCCATCTGTATACTCCCTGCAGAAATTATGTAACCCAGAAAGGGGATTGTGGAGCGATGGAATTTGCACTTCTCCACTTTTACAAAAAGCTGGTTCTCCAGGAGGCGGTGGAGAACCTGTGGGACGTGGAGCACGTGTTCTTGGGCAGAACGGGAGAAAACAAGGATGTTGTCAAGGTAGACAAAGACGAACCGGCTCAACATGTTGTGGAGAACGTCATTGACCAGAGCCTGGAACACAGCTGGTGCATTGGTGAGGCCAAATGGCATGACCAGATACTCGTAGTGACCGCTGGCCGCGTTGAAGGCAGTGTTTCACTCATTATTGTCCCGTATCCACACTAGGTAGTAGGCGTTCCGTAGGTCCAGCTTGAAGAACACGGTGGCCCCCTCGAGTGGCTCGAAGGCCGAGGAGATGAGTGGTAGCGGGTGGCGGTTCTTCACCGTGATGTCGTTAAGACCCCGGTAGTCGATGCACGGATGCAGGGTTTTTCTTCTCCACAAAGAAGAACCCTCCGCCGGTGGGGGAGGCAGAAGAACAGCAAAGTCTCAAACGCCTGGTCATGTCAATTTGCCATGGTATGGAGTCCCTCCATAAGACATTGCAGTAACTCCTCGTGCCGTCCAATGGTGGCTCCTTGCAGGGAGACGGCATTGTAAAGCTGGTCTGAGTCTGCTGGGTCGGTCATGGCCAGTTCGTACAATCACGTTTTGGGGAAGACCCAGACGCAGACAGTGTAGAAGTAGCAAAAGTTTATTACTAGAACAAGGGGCAAGGAAAACGACAGGTCAAGTGCAGGCAGAGGTCAGTAATCCAGATCAGAGTCCAAAAGGTACAGAACGGCAGGCAGTCTCAGGGTCAGGGCAGGCAGAGGTAAAATAATCCAGTGTGGTGGGACTAGATACAGGACGGCAGGCAGGCTTCGGGTCAGGGCAGGCAGAATGGTCAAAACTGGGAAAATTTGAAAACACGAACTAGAAACAGACAGGAGCAAGGGGAAAAACGCTGGTGGGCTTGACAAACAAAATGAACTGGCAACAGACAAACAGAGAAAACAGGTCTAAATACACAGGGGATAATGATGGGAGAAGGGAAAACCTGTTAGGGGATGGAGACGAGCAAAAAGACAGATGAAACAGATCAGGGTGTGACAACTATATTGGCAATAGGTGGTCAGTTGACACAGACCACTTGAATGAGACCTTAGTTAAGGCTGTCATCCCAGTTGTTGGTACTTCGGGCTATGTGTGCACTTGTCTGGTTATTATGGCTTACAATTAGACACAGGTTGTGTCCCAAATGGCACCCTATTCCCTATTTAGTGCACTATTTTGACCAGAGCCCTATGAAAGTCCTAAAAGCAGTGCACTACTCATAACACTACTCATAACAACACACAGGAACTCAAGTCCTCACTACTCACCCGACCTAGAATTCCTTACAATCAAATACCGGCCATTCTACCTACCAAGAGAATTCTCGTCAGGTATAGTCACAGCTGTATAAACCCTCCCCCCCCCCCTCAAGGGAACATCAAGACGGCCCTCAAGGAACTTCACTCGACTCTATGTAAACTGGAAACTATATACCCGGAGGCTGCATTTATTGTAGCTGGGGATTTTAGCTGGCGGTAGTCATTTAGTTCAGTTATCTTTGCCTTCTTGGGTACAGGAACAATGGTAGCTATCTTGAAGCATCTGGGGACAACAGACTGGGATAAGGAGCAATTAAATATGTCTGTAAACACACACAACACGCATGCTCTGAGGACCCAGTTAGGGATAGCGTATGGGCCGGCAGTCTTGCAAGGGTTAACATGTTTAAATGTTTTACTCATGCCAGACACTGAGGAGGAGAGGGGGGGGGGGGGGGGGGCAGACTTCGTTAGCGAGCCGCACTGTATTATTCTCAATGCGGGCAAAGAAGGTGTTAAGTTTGTCTGGAAACGTGGCTGTCTTTGTAGTCCGTGGTTTCCTATAGACCCTGCCACATACGTCTTGTGTCTGAATTGCGATTCCACCTTGTCCCTGTACCGGCATTTTGCTTGTTTGATTTCCTTGTGGAGGGAATAACTACACTGTTTATATTCAGCCATATCGCCAGATCTCTTACCATGACGCAATCGCCATCACACTGCACACTGCCCATTTGTGGCCTGCTGGAGGTCATTTTGCAGGGCTCTGGCAGTGCACCTCCTTGCACAAAGGTGGAGGTACTGGTCCTGCTGCTGGGTTGTTGCCCTCCTACGGCCTCCTCCACGTCTCCTGATGTACTGGCCTGTCTCCTGGTAGCGCCTGCATGCTCTGGACACTACGCTGACAGACACAGCAAACCTTTTTGCCACAGTTCGCATTGATGTGCCATCCTGGATGAACTGCACTACCTGAGCCACTTGTGTGGGTTGTAGACTCCGTCTCATGCTATCACTAGAGTGAGAGCACCACCAGCATTCAAAAGTGACCAAAACATCAGCCAGGAAGCATAGGAACTGAGAAGTGGTCTGTGGTCACCACCTGCAGAATCACTCCTGTTTTGGGGGGTGTCTTGCTAATTGCCTATAATTTCCACCTTTTGTCTATTCCATTTGCACAACAGCATGTGAAATTTATTGTCAATCAGTGTTGCTTCCTAAGTGGACAGTTTGATTTCACAGAAGTGTGATTGACTTGGAGTTACATTGTGTTGTTTAAGTGTTCCCTTTGTTTTTTTGAGCAGTGTACTTTGGTTGAAATGACACTACACCATGTTGGCACCAGTGAAAGTTATTTGCTTTCGGTTCGAATCTCCGCCTCTGTTTGAAAGCGCCTATTCCAAATGTTGAAAGGGGCAAACATTCAACCTTCTTTTAGCCCCTTTCTGGCAAGAACTAACATTTACATTTTAGTCATTTAGCAAACACTCTTATTCTGAGCGATTTACAGTTAATGCATTCATGTTATTAAGATAGCTAGGTGGGACCACCACAAGCAAGAGCTGCCCTCTCGTAGGGTTGGGAGGGCCAAGAGACCTGAGCTAGCAGAATGGAATACTCAGGTTGGGGAGTAGGGTTTGAGCATAGCCTGAACGTAAGGAGGGGCAGTTCCTCTTGCTGTTCCATAGGTAAGCACCAAGGTCTAGTCGTGGATGTAAGCTTCAACTGGAAGCCAGTAGAGTGTGTGGAGGAGCGGGGTGACATGAAAGAACTTGGGAAGGTTGAAAACCAGGCAGGCTGCTGCGTTCTGGATAAGTTGCAGGGGTTTGATGGCACAAGCAAGGAGCCCAGCCAACAGCGAGTTGCAGTAGTCCAGACGGGAGAGAACAAGTGCCTGTGCCGCTTCCTGTGTGAGTTGGTTCGTACTCTACGGATGTTGTAGAGCATGAACCTGCTGGAGGGGGTCACTGCTTTGATGTTTGCAGAGAACGACAAGGTGTTGTCCAGGGTCACGCCAAGGTTCTTGGAACTCTCGGAGGGTGACACTGTGGAGTTGTCAACCGTGATGGAGAGGTCTTTGAGCAGGCAGGCCTTCCCCAAGAGGAAGAGCAGTTCCGTCTTTGTTGAGCTTGAGGTGGTGGGCCGACATCCAAGTTGAGATATATGCCAGGCACGCAGAGATACGTGTCGCCACCTCGGTGTCAGAGGGGGGAAGGAGAAAAGTAGTTGAGCAATAGCAATGGTAGGAGAGACCATGTGAGGATATGACAGAGCCGGGTGAATTGGTGTATAGAGAGAAGAGGAAAGGGCCTAGAACCGAGCCCTGGGGGATACCAGTAGTGAGAGTACATGGTGCAGACACAGATCCTCTCCACATCACCTGGTAGGAGCGGCCTGCCAGGTAGGATGCAATCCAAGAGTGTGCATAGCCTGAGACGCCCAGCCCTGAGGGCGGAGAGGAGGATCTGATGGTTCACGGTGTCAAAGCCAGTGTATAAATCTAGGAGGATGAGAACAGAGGAGAGAGAATAAGCTTTGCCAGTCCAGAGAGCCTCTGTGACACAGAGAAGAGCACTCTCGGGTTGAGGGACCCATCTTGAATCCTGACTGGTTAGGGCCAAGAATATTGTTCTGAGAGAGATAATGAGAAAGTTGATCAGAGACAGCACGTTCAAGTGTTTTGGAAAGAAAAGAAAGGGATACAGGTCTATAGTTTTGGACGTCAGATGCGTGGGGTGTTGGTTTTTTGAGGAGGGGAGCAACTCGGGCCATTTTAAAGTCAGAGATGCAGCCAGTGGTCAGGGATGAGTTGATGAGGGAAGTGAGGAATGGGAGAAGGTCTCCAAAGATGGTCTGGAGAAGGGGGGAGGGGATGTGGTCAAGTGGGCAGGTTGTTGGGCAGCCAGACCTCACTAGTCGCAGGATGTCTAGAGAGAAAGGGAGAAAGAGGTCATGGCGTAGGGTAGTTCTGTGTGAGAGAGACAAGTGGACTCAATAGGCTGAGTGAATGATTAGCGGATATTGTCAACCTTTTTCTCAAAGTGGTTGACAAAGTCGTCTGCAAAGAGGGAGGAGGGGGTGGAGGATTAAGAAGGGAGGAGAAGGTTTAAAATAGTTTCCTAGGGTTAGAGGCAGAAGCTTGAAATTTAGAGTGGTAGAAAGTGGCTTTAGCAACGGATACAGAGGAAGAGAAGGTAGGAGGGAGTGAAAGGATAATATCTTCCAGAAGTTTATTTTTCCTCCATTTTTGCTCAGCTTCCCTCAGCCCTGTTCTGTAAGCTCACAATCAGTCACTCAGCCACGGAGCAGGAGGGGAGGGCCGAGCCAGCCGGGAGGAAAGGGGACAGTGCGAGTCAAGGATGCGGAAAGGTAGGAGAGTAGGGTCGAAGAGGCAGAATCAGGAGGCAGAAGGGAGAAGGATTTAGCAGAAGGGAGAGATGATAGGATAGAAGAGAAGAGAGTAGTGTGAGAGAGAGAGCAAAGATTGCAATGGCTCATGACCATCTGTTTAGGGGCTGAGTGGTTAGGGTTGGAGGAAAGAGAGCCCGAAAAGGAAACAAAGTGGGGATCAGAGACCTGGAGGGGGGTTGCAGAGAGATTATTAGGCGAGCAGTCTAGTACAGATGAGGTCAAGCGTATTGCCTGCCTTGTGAGTTCGAGAGGATTGGGAAATGTTGAGGTCAAAAGAGGCAAGGAGGGGAAAGAGAGAGTTGGAAAGAAATGAATCGAAGGCAGACGTTGGGAGGTTGAAGTCGAAAAGTACAAAGAGCTGTGAGCCATCGTCAGGAAATTAGCTCATCAAGGTGTCAAGCTCATTGAGGAACTCCACAAGGGCACCTGGTGGGCGATGGATGACTGTAACAGTGACAGCATGGAATTCAAATGAGGAGATGGTCAGGTGAGAGAGGGAGAAAAGAGAAAATATCCACTTGAAATGAGTAGACCTGTGCCACCACCGCAATGACAAGATGCTCTCGGACTGTGAGAGAAAACATAGTCAGATGAAGAAAGAACAGCTGGAGTAGCAGTGTTCTCTGGGGTGGGCCATGTCTCCGTCAGGGACAAAAAGTCAACGGACTGAAGGGTAGGCTGAGATGAAATCAGTGTTCTTGACCGCAGATCGGCAGTTCCAAACGCTGCCAGAGACCTGGAATTCCACATGGGTTGTATGCGCAGTGTACACTAAATTAGAAGGCTTGCAGCCAAGGAGTGGGGAGCATCTATAAAGCCTACAGAGAGAGGAGTGAACAAGTATAGAAAACACACACATAGTTGACAAAGCTACAAAAGAGCAGATGAGATCATCTGTAAATAACTAGGTGAGATTCTCAAGTGAGAGAGTGGTGTGAAGCCCTCCTCTTTTTCTTTCCTGAACAACTCTGCAGAACAACCCGGCAGAACCGTCTTTGTTTAGGCTACGGTCTTAGTTTTGCAACAAAACCACCACTGATTAGACCTCTGCTTACAGCTGCCGCTGAGAAACCAGGGGAGACTGCGGAACTAACAATAATTGCTAATTTCCTAGCAGAGGTGGAGAGCACACCTCCCTGTACTAATTGCTGATTGCCTAGGATAGGTGAAACCATCTCCCCCCCCAATACAGCCAGTGATTACAAAAACAAGTCACAAATTGTCCTGCCCCTTGATCCTGGTTGATGTGTCATCAACTATCTGCAAATGATGAGCTGTCAGTAGTTCACACACCAAGTAGGCCACTGGGAAAACAGTCACACTTAATGTAGATGGTTCTAGCTAGCAAAAAGACAGTACTAGACCACAACAAATAAAGACAAGCTATCATACCGAAGGTGAGGTGAAAGCTTGGAAGAGGCTCCATTTGCTGTGCTAGCCAAATCTAGCACCACCAGAGCAAACAGAGAATAAACAGGAAATAAACATTCTTGTAGGAACAAGTCAATGTGATAAAAAAATACAAACTTGTAATTTTGAGCTAGCTAGTAGCAATTATGGCCCGCCACTGCATCGGATGTTTAGAAGGGAACCTCTTGGTCACGCATGCATATACACTGGAGAGCATGTTATTTTTTTGACAGTTGAAAAGGTCTATATTATTTGTATTTATTAGACTGACGGCTATTGGTACTCGTCGAGGCTATTAATTATGCATGAGGTCATTTTGACCATCATGGCACTTTTGAAGTGGGAAAGGCTCCAAAAGTTTTTGTATTTCATTATATTTATCTCAAAGTACTTCTAGAGTGTAAAATACAGACATTTAGTAAGATTCAGGGACGGGTGGGTTCAATGGTTTTATTTAAATTAAGTTATTAAAATGGTCAGATTGACCGCAGTGTTAAATGGTCCTTTAATGAGGACAAAATAGGGAATTAAATAATGGTGGTTATTGTTTAGGACTGGCTATGTACTGTAGGCCTAAATTATGTTGTGTCTATTTAGTTACTGGCTTTTCCAGAGGATTCTGAAAGCTTGGCATCAGCTAGCAGCCAAAATATGATGATCTCCAGTTCTATAACCAGGTTGTTCATGCTATCGTGTGTGTGAGGGTATGTGTGTGTGTGTGTGTGTGTGTGGTGTGTGTGTGAAGTGAGAGTTCTGTCTCCATAGAGTTATGTTTTGGCCCAGAGCAGTGTAGAAAACAGGCGTTAGACAGGAACGTGATTCACTTCAATTAAATACCAACTGGAGCAATTTGTCCCTAAAATGAAACGGGGACAGCCTGAAAGTTTGACCACCCGTTTGCTAATGCAATTAGATGCCTCTCTGGCTGAGTGTGTCGAATTCACTGCCTCAGTCTAGGGGTAAGGGTAGGTGCACTAAATATTGGAAAGAGAGAAAGATGGGGGTATAGAGAGAGAGGGAGAGACAGAGACGCATGGGGGTATACATATACAGTATAATGAGAAAGAAAGAGAGAGAAAGCGAGGGAACAAGAGAGAGAAAACAAAACCAGTGGGCTGTTATGGCACAGTTTTCTCATTCCACAATCATACATCATTAGTCACCCTAACATTGACATTTGGTTTGGGGGGAATTTAACTTCTACTTCATCACAATCCCGGATCCGGGAGCACCCCCATCAGTAAAAAAGATGACTAGCATAGCCTAGCATAGCGTCACAAGTAAATACTAGCATCTAAATATCATTAAATCACAAGTCCAAGACACCAGATGAAAGATACACATCTTGTGAATCCAGCCATCATTTCTGATTTTTTAAATGTTTTACAGGGAAGACACAATATGTAAATCTATTAGCTAATCACGATAGCAAAAGACACAACTTTTTTTCCACCATTTTTTTCCTGCATAGGTAGCTATCACAATTTCAACCAAATAAAGATATAAATAGCCACTAACCAAGAAACAACTTAATCAGATGACAGTCTGATAACATATTTATTGTATAGCATATGTTTTGTTAGAAAAATGTGCATATTTCAGGTATAAATCATAGTTTACCATTGCAGCCACCATCACAACTCTCACCAAAGCAACTAGAATAACTACAGAGACCATCGTGTATTACCTAAATACTCTTCATAAAACATTTCTGAAAAATACACCGCGTACAGCAAATGAAAGACAAAGATCTTGTGAATCCAGACAATATTTCAGATTTTTTAAGTGTTTTACAGCGAAATCACAATATAGCATTATATTAGCTTACTACAATAGCCAACCACACAACAGCATTGATTCAGGCCAACAATAGCGATAACGAATAAACCAGCAAAATATATACATTTTTCATTAACCTTCTCAAACTTCTTCAGATGACAGTCCTATAACATCATATTACACAATACATATAGAGTTTGTTCGAAAATGTGCATATTTAGCGGCACAAATCGTGGTTATACAATGAGAAAAGTAGCCAAGCTGCCAACAATATGTCGGGAGAAATCTTGGGAGAGGCACCTAATCTAATCAGTAACTAATCCTAAACTTGACAAAAAAATACAGGTTGGACAGCAAATGAAAGATACATTAGTTCTTAATGCAATCGCTGTGTTAGATTTTTAAAATTAACGTTACTACGACATACAGCGGTACGTTAAAGTGAGACCGCACCGAGATTAATGGCGGAATATGAGTTTAACATTTTTCAACAGAACAACGAATTAACATCCTAAATAGTTCTTACTATTTGATGAGCTTCCATCAGAATCTTGGGCAAGTTGTCCTTTTTCCAAAAGAATCGTTGCTCGGTTGTAGATTGTCGTCTTCAATGTTCGAATTAGCAGTAAACATTAGCCATGTGGCAAAGACGTGCCCAACTCACTAAAATGCAGCACTAATAAATATCCGAAAATCGCAATATACTGATATAAACTGATATAACTCGGTTTAAAATAACAACATTATGATGTCTTTAATAACTATATCGAATAAAAACAGAGCCGGATATATCTAAGGACTATAACGGGAGCTTTCTAGAACGACATCCAGAGGTCCTTTTTGCGTCATGGCGAAGAGAAGAAAGGACGGACCCCACGTTGCCAGCCCATTTATAAGCTCTCAGATCTGCCTAGCAACACCATTTCAATTCTCACTATTCGCTGACATCCAGGGGAAGGCGTATGCAGTGCATCTCAACCAATAGAAGACAGACAAATTAATAAACGGATCTCAGAACAGCCTGCAGATTTCAGCATTCTCATAGGAAAATTGCTCTAACTCCAGTTCTGTTTTACTCACAGATATAATTCAAACGGGTTTAGAAACTAGAGAGTGTTTTCTATCCAATAGTAATAATAATATGCATATTGTTCGAGCAAGAATTGAGTACGAGGCAGTTTAATTTGGGAACGAAATTATTAAAGTGCCAACAGCACCCCCTATTGAGAAAAGGTTTTAACAATAAAACATTATTAATCTTGCCTTCGAACAATGGGGATGTCTTTTCTCTGGTAATCAAAATCTAAAGTAGGTGTACACCTGGTCGGACCACTTAAGTTCTGCTCTGTAATGTGAGGTGTAGCGGCTTGTTTTAACTCCTGTTTTATAATGTTTACTGTGGTTTCCATTACGGTGATAATGAAAGGACAATTACCTTGCTGGTGGATGCAGATTAGTGTAGTAGTCTAGCTATTGTTGGGGCATCTCAGCATAGGTATTACACGTTTGTGTATGTGTTTAGAGGCATCTTCAATGCTGGTAATACTCGACTATAGTGGCAACAGCAGGGACCTAAATAGGCTTACTAGCTTAGCAATGGTCGCTGTTGTCTCATGCTGTCTCCTTAGCCCATCGTACCCATGCTCAGAAGTAATTTAGAGGAGGGCCTGCATATTTTTGTCGGTGCCAGTCTTCATGCCGGGCTCTGGGTAGATCACAGGGATTTGTGGCGTGTCAGTGCTTAACAGGAAGAGGAAAAAGAAGTGCAGAGTCGGTTGTCAAACCATCCCTTACCTCTCCATCACCCCCTTTTGCCAAACCCAGCCTCAGATCAAATGGGAAGAACATGAAAGGCATCCAAGAGATTATCTCTCTCTCTCCCCCTCTCTCTCACTGTCTCTCTCAATCTCTTCTTTCTTTCACTATCTCCCGCTCTATATCAACATCTCATCTAATCCCATCTCTTACCTGAGCTTCTGAGGGATCTAGTGAAATATCAGGTGAGAGGCAGATGTAGAGGGAGAGAGGGTGAGATTGTGGATGTGACAGACTCTGCGGCTTATAGATCTATTTTTGTTGCTCTCTGCATAAAGAGGTTGCATTTATTCTCTCAAAGGAGAAGGGAGCTACACACCTCTTCCTCCTCCTTATCATCCTCATTTTTCTCTCTCGGGGGGGCTGCATGCAAAGATCCACTCCTAATAAGCTTTTTGACCTCGAAAGTTCATCGTCAAGAAACGTTTATCTTTCTCTTCCTCTGAACACTCAAACGTGGCTGTCATGCTTCTGGCTGTCATGCTTCTCCACAGTTAGCGAAGCTAAATGTTTATTGATGCGTCACTAAAACGTTTATCTTCTTTGGTGAACTTGCCATATAATGGCCAGGGAGTTGAACATTTCAAATATGAAATCAGCCCATTTCTAAGTGTCCATGTCGAATTGTCAGACAGAGTATATGTCTGATGCTGTCTGAGTGCTGGCTGGTAATAAATAAATAAAAAATTGCTCTGTCTCCTCTCTGGGTAAGGGTGTCCTCTTATACCTGCACAGAGAGAGGGAGGAGGGGAGAGGAGAGGAAAGAAAGTGAGAAAGATGGGCAGAGAGAGAGAAGATGAGAAGGGTGTCCTGGGATACTGATTGAGATTTTTGGAGGGGATTTTTCTCACAATTTGGCAACCCTGTGCCACTTCTGAGATTCTTGAGAAATCTCTTCAGACAAACAGAGCTCGGATAATTGTTTTTTAGGTGTCTGATAGCAGAATTTGGGCTTTGTCTGAAGAGTCTGCAATCTCCTCCCTGCAGACTGGACTGCATCTCTGTGAAAGCCGATCCAGCTTCTAAGCATATTTTATTTCCCATTCTTTCTTTATTTTCTCCCCTTCCCCATATTGAGGAGGAACGTGGGTAGGGTTGGGGTGGAGTGTGATGAAGGCCCAGCCCTACTCATGCCGTGGAAATACCTAACCTAAAAAGGTACTTCACAGCCTGAAAAAATCCCCTCTTATCCTCTCCCATGACTCCTGTCGATTTAGGGCAAAACAGGGCCTTTCAAGAGCACATAAATATTGCATGACTGATAAATGCTGGTCCTTTTGATTATGATTGGGGAGATGTTCATGTGTGTGGTGTGGTTAGCTAGTGCTGTGAGGTACATTATAAACTGGGAGAAGACTCTGGAGTGGGTGGAGAGAGGAGGCAAGGCCTGGCAAAGTGCACATCATTAGTGGATGGGAGGGAGGGTATTCAAAAATGAATCATGTTTAGTGGCAGGAGGCCCAACAACATGAGTTCTCCACTCCCTCTAAATGCCTTCAAACGGCCAACTGGCAAGTTTTTGGAGAAGTTGTACTAACTACTCCAACCCACATATGAATGAGGGCTGATTACTTTGTCGTTACTGCTTCTTCCTTCAACCCAAGCACAATGGCAATATAAAAATATCTGGAGTATATCCCCAGGCCAATTCCCTTCCTAGTCCCTCTGCCATTTGGTTTGAATGGCGAAGGTGTGCAAAGATGGAGGAATTCAGATAAGATATCGTTGTTTGAGCACTATCCACAAACTTTTTAAACTACAGCCCAATCTACTTTTTTGTTTTCTCAAATTGGAGCTCGAATTGGGATCATGTATACTGTGCTAATGCCAATACAAAAAAAGAGTAACGGCGAGCACTGTACAATACGGTGAACTTCGCAAATGCGGTGTTTGTGGTAAGTACATGGGGGCCGCCATCTTTATGCACCTTCGCCATTCAAACACTATCACACTGCATAGCAAACCAAAAGGTCTATCAACTAAGGTGGAATAACTCCGCTAACTTTTCAAATGGCTAAGCAAACAAAACCGTTTCGGAATATGCTGATAATATGTGCATATTGAACACAAAAAGCAAAAGAGCACTGGCTTAACATTACCACACGTATCACACTGAATCCTGGCAATATATGGAACGTCAAGTAAATTCTAAGGATAAAAGGATTCTCATTTTGTAACACGGTGCTTTATTCGCCAATCCTATTTGCCTCTCTTCTGCTTCTGTGTGTGCTTGTGTGTGTGGGAACGTGTGCTTGTGTGTGAATGTATGAATGTGCAGTAACCCTGTATAACTATGTCAGTGTCATTTCTGCATCTCAGAGGAAACGTGGTTACAGTGAACTGTGCGGTATGAGCAGACACCTCTGTAACATAAGCATTTACACATAGTTACATAGTATTTCTCTGTAGTAACGAGCGTGTCATGTTAGGGTGACAGAGAAGGAGAGGAAAGATGCTTTGGGAATAAATGCAATCTGCTTTAATTGTGCAAAGCGAACATGAGAGTTGTCAGTGTGAGTTACGATGATGGTAAACCATACGGGTATCAAGGCACAAGGCGAGACCCAGATGCAGACACAGGAGGCAGATGGTTGGAGTCTCACAATGTTTAATAATCCAAAGGAGTAGGCAAGAGACTGGTCGTGGACAGGAAAAAAGGTCAAAACGAGATCAGAGTCCAGGAGGTACAGAGTGGCAGACAGGCTCGTGGTCGGCAGGCGGAATGGTCAGGCAGGCTGGTACAGAGTCCAGAAACAGGCAAGGGTCAAAACCGGGGGGACTAGAAAAAGGAGAATAGCAAAAGGTGTATGGGAAAAACACGCTCGTTGACTTGATTAAACATACAAGACAAACTGGCACAGAGAGACAGGAAACACAGGTGATAAATACACTGGGAAAAATAAGCGACACCTGGAGGGGGTGGAGACAATCACAGGAACAGGTGAAACAGATCAGGGCGTGACAACACGTGCCGACACACATGCATACATATAGAGGTCAATACAAACACACACAAAAACGTATACGGTAAGCACACACGACACGCACACCAACACACACGGATACAGTAAGCATACACACACGGATACAGTAAGCATACACACACATACTGTATCTCACACTCTGGATGAATCAAATTCAAAGAAGAGCAGAACTTGTTCGTATGCAGATTTTCTTGCAAACAGGCGAAAATATGCCAAGTTATCCCAAAAAATACTATTTTTACCTACAGCACAGATAAGTACCCTGACATTTACATAAAAGCTGTTGTATTTGACTGCATCTCAGGCCTTCTTTTTATAGCTTTTCACATCCTTGCCCCACAGAAAAGATATTGCACAAATCTTTGGCTAATGCAATGGGAGATTTGCATTGATGTGGTGTAGATGCTATTGCTCAATAGATGTAGACTATGATTGACATGAGCTCCTTGGTACAGCTTTTAGAGTGTAGGCTAAGTATAATACTTGGAAGCGGGGAGGCTAATCTTCTTGTAAGAGTTGCTTGATTAGCTCTAGTTCTATGAAGAACAGAAGCTCGACACATCCCATCGAAAACCCTCTTGGCAGAACCACCTCCAGCATCCAGCCTTCCAATCTATATTTTCTAGTCTTTCCTCTCTCTGTGCATCTCTATTCTGGCAGCAGAATACCACCCTGCATCCCACTGCTGGCTTGCCTGTCAACGTAAGGCTGCTATACACTACGCGAATGTTGCCTGGTCTACAGGCTCTAACAATCAAATCAAATGTTATTTGCGCCGAAATCAACAAGTGTAGACCTTACCGTGAAATGCTTACTTACTGACAAACCCTTAACCAACAGTGCAGTTCAAGAAGAGTTAATAAAATATTTACCAAATAAACGAAAGTAAAAAATAATAAAAAGTAACACAATAAAATAACAATAACGAGGCTATATGCAGAGGGTACCTATATACAGGTAAGTCAAGGTCATTTGTACATGTAGGTAAGGGTAAAGTGACTATGCATAGATAATAACCAGCGAGTACCAGCAGTGTAAAAACACATGGGGGGGGTGTCAATGCAAATAGTCCAGGTGGCCATTTGATTAATTGTTCAGCAGTCTTATGGCTTGGGGCACCAATGCACCAGTCCCTCCTGCAGCAAAGCACCCCCACAACATGATGCTGCCACCCCCGTGCTTCATGGTTGGGAAGGTGTTCTTCGGCTTGCAACCCTCCCCCTTTTTCCTCCAAACATAATGATGGTCATTATGGCCAAAAAGTTCTGTTTTTGTTTCATCAGACCAGAGGACATTTCTCCAAGAAGTACAATCTTTGTCGCCATGTGCAGTTGCAAACCGTAGTCTGGATTTTTTATGGCGGTTTTGGAGCTGTGGCTTCATCCTTGCTGAGCGGCCTTTCAGGTTATGTCGATATAGGACTCATTTTACTGTACTGTGGATATAGATACTTTTGTACCTGTTTCCTCCAGCATCTTCACAAGGTCCTATGCTGTTGTTCTGGGATTGATTTGCACTTTTCGCACCAAAGTACATTCATCTCTAGGAGACAGAACGCGTCTCCTTCTTGATCGGTATGACGGCTGCGTGGTCCCATGGTGTTTATACTTGCGTACTACTGTTTGTACAGATGAACGCGGTACCTTCAGGCTATTGGAAATTGCTCCCAAGGATGAACCAGACTTGTGGAGGTCTACACATTTTTTTTCTGAGGTCTTGGCTGATTTCTTTTGATTTTCCCATGATGTCAAGCAAAGAGGCACTGAGTTTGAAGGTAGGCCTGGAGATACATCCACACGTACACCTCCAATTGACTCAAATTATGTTAATTAGCCTAGTAGAAGCTTCTAAAGCCATGACAATTTTCTGGAATTTTCCAAGCTGTTTAAAGGCATCAGTCAACTTAGTGTATGTAACTTCTGACCCATTGGAATTGTGATACAGTGAATTATAAGGGAAATAATCTGTCTGTAAACAATTGTTGGAAAAAACTATTTGTGTCATGCACAAAGTAGATGTCCTAACCGACTTGCCAAAACTATAGTTCGTTAACAAGAAATTTGTGGAGTGTATGTTAACTTCCGACTTCAGCTGTAGCTAGCTAATACAGCCTGAAACCAGTGCTGGTGTAGGCCTAAATCAGTATGTTGTTTGTGAAATATCTTCTAATGTATCAATGTATCTTAGAAATCAACATAAGTGTATGTAAACTTCCGACTTCAACTGTAGGTCCTGGATGGCAGGAAGCATGGACCCAGTGATGTACTGGGCCATACGCACTACCCTCTGTAACGCCTTATGGTCAGATCCCGAGCAGTTGCCATACCAGGCGGTGATGCAAACGGTCAGGATCCTCTCCAGGGTGCAGCTCAAGAACTTTTGAGGATCTGGGGACCCACGCCAAATCTTTTCAGTCTCCTCAGGGGGAAAAGGTGTAGTTGTGCCCTCTTCACAATTATCTTGGTGTGTTTGGATCATGATAGATCGTTGGTGATGTGGATACCAAGAAACTTTAAACTCTCAACCCGCTCCACTACAACCCTGTCGATGTTAATGGGGGCCTGTTCAGCCCGCCTTTCACTATAGTCAACGATCAGATTCTTTGTTTTGCTTACATTGAGGGAGAGGTTGTTATCCTGGCACTACACAGCCAGGTCTCTGACCTCCTCCCTATAGGCTGTCTCATCGTTGTCGGTGATCAGGCCTACCACTGTTGTGTCGTCAGCAAACTTAATGATGGTGTTGGAGTCGTTTTTGGCCACGCAGTCGTGGTTGAACAGGGAGTACAGGAGGGGACTAAGTACGCACCCCTGAGGGGCCCCAGTGTTGAGGATCAGCGTGGCAGAGGTGTTGTTGCCTACCCTTAATACCTGGGGGCGACACGTCAGGACGTCCAGGATCCAGTTGCAGAAGAAGATGTTTAGTCCCAGTGTCCTTAGCTTAGTGATGAGATTCGTGGGTACTATGGTGTTGAAGGCTGAGCTGTGGTTAATGAACCGCATTCTCACATAGGTGTTCCTTTTGTCTGTTGAGGCGGTATGCGAATTGGAGTGGGCCTAGGGTGTTTTTTATAAAATTTTTATTTCACCTTTATTTACCAGGTAGGCTAGTTAAGAACAAGTTCTCATTTACAACTGCCACCTGGCCAAGATAAAGCAAAGCAGTGCGACACAAACAACAACAAAGAGTTACACATGGAAAAAACAAACATACAGTCAATAACACAATAGAGAAAAAAAAGTCTATATATAGTTTGCACAAATGAGGTAGGACAAGGGAGGTAAGGCAATAAATAGGCCATAGCGGTGAAATAATTGGAATTTAGCAATTAAACACTGGAGTGATAGATGTGTAGAATATGAATGTGCAAGTAGAGATACTGGAGTGCAGAGGAGCAAAAAAATATATAACAGTATGGGGATGAGGTAGTTTGATGGGCTATTTACAGATGGGCTATGTACAGGTGCAGTGATCGGTGATCTGTTCTGATGGTGCTTAAAGTTAGTGAGGGAGACATGGATCTCAAGCTTCAGTGATTTTTGCAATTCGTTCCAGTCATTGGCAGCAGAGAACTGGAAGGAAAGGCAGCCAAATGAGGAATTGGCTTTGGGGGTGACCTGTGAAATATACCTGCTGGAGCGCGTGCTACAGGTGGGTGCTGCTATGGTGACCAGTGAGCTGAGATAAGGCAGGGCTTTACCTAGCAAATAATTATAGATGACCTGGAGCCAGTGGGTTTGGCGACGAATATGAAGCGAGGGCCAGCCAACGAGAGCATACAGGTCGCAGTGGCTACCAAGAGTGTTATCACATAGTCATCCAGAACAGCTGGTGCTCTTGTGTATTCTTCAGTGTTGCTTGCCTCGAAGCGAGCATAAAAGGCATTTAGCTCGTCTGGTATGCTCGCGTCACTGGGCAGCTCGTGTCTGGGTTTCCCTTTGTCGTCTGTAAAAGTCTTCAAGCCCTACCACATCCGACGAGTGTCAGAGCGGGTGAAGTAGGATTCAATCTTAATCCTGTATTGACTCTTTGCTTGTGTGATGGTTCATCTGAGGGCAAAGCGGGATTTCTTATAAGCATCCGGATTAGTGTCCCTCTCCTTGAAAGCGGCAGCTTTATCCTTTAGCTCGATCCTTTAGCTCGATTTGCCTGTAATCCATGGCTTCTGGTTGGGATATGTACGTATGGTCACTGTGGGTACGATGTCGTATGGTCACTGTGGGTACGATGCTTTGCACACTCTACAGTGTAGAATAATAGTAAAAATAAAGAAAAACCCTTGAATGAGTAGGTGTGTCCAAACTTTTACTGGTACTGTATATACTGAACACGTGTTGGTCCCTTGTTTCATGAGCTAAAATCAAAGATCCCATAAATGTTCCATACATGAAAAATATATATTTTTTGTGAACAAATTTGTTTCCATTCCATTTCTCCTTTGCCAAGATAATCTATCCACCTGACATGTGTGGCATATCAAGATGCTGATTAAACAGCATGATCATTACACAGGTGCACCTTGTGCAATAAAAGGCCACTCTAAAATGTGCAATTTTGTCACACAACACAATGCCAAAGATGTCTCAAGGTTTGAGGGAGTGTGCAATTGGCATGCTGACTGCAGGAATATCCACCAGAGCTGTTGTTAGAGAATATAATGTTAATTTCTCTACCATAAACCGCCTTCAATGTCGTTTTAGAGAATTTGGCTTTATGTCCAACCGGCCTCAAAACCTCAGACCACGTCAGCCAAGAACTTCTACATCCGGATTCTTCACCTGTGGGATCATCTGAAACCAGCTGATGAAACTGAGGTGCATTTATTTCTGTAATAAAGCCCTTTTCTGGGTAAAAACTCATTGGTTGCGCCTGGCTCCCAGGTGGGTGGGCCTATGCCCTCCCAGGCACACCCATGGCTGTGCCCCTGCCCAGTTTATTTCAATTGACTGATTTCCTTATATGAACTATAACTCAGTAAAATCTTTGAAATTGTTGCATGTTGCATTTATGTTTTTGTTCAATATATATATATAAAAAAATACTCTCTCTCTCTGCCATAGCTGCAACAGACCAGCGCTGACTGGCAGGGAGGGAGTCCTTTCCTTTCTTATCCTCAAAACCAAATCTGTCTCTCTGTGTGTGTGTGTGTGCGTGCAAATGCCTGCGTGTCTGTACAGTGTGTCTTTACTATACATGTGTGTCCATATGTACCTGTTTAAGTGTGTCACAGGGACATAAATAACCAGAGAGATAGAGACAGTGTGTAATGAATTATTCTCTCTTAGCATAAGCCATGCTTGTGAGTCGTGAGCCTTGTTGTAGCGGGCATGCTGTGTTGGCATGATCACAATGGCGATGGTCTGTGTGTGAGGATGCAGTAATTATAGGTTGTAGATGAGAAGCCCTTGATGCTCTGCCTGACTGCCCAGGAACCAGAAATACATGGCAACACATCACCTTTATGGAAATAGGACAGCTGCTCACTGAATAGCTGGACAACAGAACTGTGTATGTGTGTGTGTGTGTGTGTGTGTGTGCATACTGTATTTATTTAACCAGGTAGACCAGTTGTCTAATTTACAACTGCGACCTGGCCAAGTTAAAGCAAAGCAGTGCGACACAAACAACATAGAGTTATACATGGGATAAACAAACGTACAACAATAACACAGCAGAACAATATATATATACAATATGTGCAAATGTAGTAAGATTAGGGATGTCAGGCAATAAATGGGCCATAGTGGCAAAATAATAGCAATTAAACACTGGAGTGATAGATGCGTAGAAGATGAATGTGCAAGTAAAGACAATGGGGTGCTAAAAAATAAAGAACATTATGCGGATGAGGTAGTTGAGTGGGTGGGCTATTTACAGATGGGCTGTGTACAGGTGCAATGATCGGTAAGCTGCTCTGACAGCTGATGCTAAAATTTAGTGAGGGAGATATAAGACTCCAGCTTCAGTGATTTTTGCAATTTGTTCCAGACATTGGCAGCAGAAAACTGTAAGGAAAGGCAGCCAAAGGAGGAGTTGGCTTGGGGATGACCAGTGAAATATACCTGCTGGAGTGCATGCTACAGGTGGGTGCTGCTATGGTGACCAGTGAGCTGAGATAAGGCGGGGCTTTACCTAGCAAAGACTTATAGATGACCTGGAGCTAGTGGGTTTGGCGTTGAATATGAATTGTAAAAAACAGCCATTTTTCCAGCCAAAGAGAGGAGTAACAAAAAGCAGAAATGGAGATAAAATTAATCACTAACCTTTGATGATCTTCATCAGATGACACTCATAGGACTTCATGTTACACAATACATGTATGTTTTGTTCGGTAACGTTCATATTCATATCCAAAAATTAGAGTTTAGGCGGGACGCTACTGTCTCACTTGGCAAAAAGCCAGAGAAAATGCAGAGCGCCAAATTCAAATGAATTACTATGAAAATTACTATAAAAATCTAACTTTCATTAAATCACAAAGATACCAAATTAAAGCTACACTGGTTGTGAATCCAGCCAACATGTCAGAATTCAAGTAGGCTTTTCGGCGAAAGCAAACGATGCTATTATCTGAGGATAGCACAATAGTAAACAAAGACAGAGAAGCATATTTCAACCCTGTAGGTGCGACACAAAACACAGAAATAAAAATATAATTCATGCCTTACCTTTGACGAACTTCTGTTGTTGGCACTCCAATATGTCCCATAAACATCACAAATGGTCCTTTTGTTAGATTAATTCCGTCGATATATATCCAAAATGTCCATTGATTTGTCGCGTTTGATCCAGAAAAACACAGGTTCCAACTTGCTCAAACGTGACGACAAAATATCTCAAAGGTTACCTGTAAACTTTGCCAAAAAATGTCAAACTACTTTTGTAATACAACTTTAGGTATTTTTTTACGTTAATAATCGATAAAATTGAAGACGGGATGATCTGTGTTCAATACAGGATTAAAACCAACTATAGCTAGCTTTCTGGTCTCGCGCCTCTAACAAACAAGACACTTCAAGTGACTCTCCTTCAAGATGGCCGTACTTCTTCATTACACAAAGGAATAACCTCAACCAATTTCCAAAGACTGTTGATATCCAGTGGAAGCAGTAGGAACTGCAAGCAAGTCCATTAGAAATCTGGTGTCTCTAAGAAAATTCATTTAAAAGGCAGTGACATCAAAAAAATTAAAATTCTGAATGGTTTGTCCTCAGGGTTTTGCCTGCTACATAAGTTCTGTTATTCTCACAGACATGATTCAAACAGTTTTAGAAACTTCAGAGTGTTTCCTATCCAAATATACTAATGATATGCATATCTTTTATTCTGGGGATGAGTATCAGGCAGTTGAATTTTGGCATGCTATTTATCCGAAAGTGAAAATGCTGCCCCCTGCCCACAAGAAGTTAACATACATAATCGATCATATCTTAACCAGACGGTAAACTGTTCAATTCTACAGAGATAGAAAATGTCGAGCCAAATCTCTCCTGCGCAGGAACCAATGAAAGGACACATGGTCATCCACTGACACGTTTTGATAAATCTCGCTCATTTTTCAAAATAAAAGCCTGAAACTATGTCTAAAGCCTGGTCACAGCCTGAGGAAATCTGGTTGATACACCTTTAATTGGAGGAGGGGCAAGCAATGAAACAAAGGATATTTTTTTAAAAACTACTTCCGGGTTGGAGTTCCTCAGGTAATCACCTGCAAAATCAGTTCTGTTATACTCACAGACAATATTTTGACAGGTTTGGAAACTTAAATACGTACATTGCAATTCTTTCGAATCAGCAGCCATTCATGTGCAAAGTATTCACAGTTCTATGAGCATAGTTATCAACTGTCTGTACGATAGTGTAATTCCTTTGTCTTTCCCTCACTTTTGAATCCACAATTTTGTGTAATAAGCCGTCATACCGGTTTAGTCCACTAGGGACTTTATTGCATTGTGTAGTAATCAATGTGTAAGCTATCCTGTTTGTGTATTTATGTAATTCTGTGTGATTATTTAGTTAGTTAGTAAATAAATAATTAAGCCAATTTGTATATCGCTAATTCATCATTTATGCTAGGGTTCGTGCAGATATCCAAGAGTTTTGCGATATTCAGAATGAGACTGAAGGTAAATAAGAATTAATGTGATTGTGATTGTGACTGAGTGACTGAGTTTAGTCGGGAGATAGTAACTCGTTAAATAACTTACCTCTGGTGCCCCAGATTACTACTTAATTAATTGTTATTTGATTAAATAAATTGTGTAATAATTGAATGTGGTATGTAATTATTTTATAAAATAACAGTCAAACACATTCATGATAGTCAAGTCACGACAGCATCATAAAAGCTGATAGTATTTCAACCACATACAATATGTATCCAAGCCAAACTAAAATCTTATCAGAAGCATGTTGGGTCATTTTCACAGATTTCTATTTCCTTACAACCGGTCAAATTGATGCCATTTGGACATTTTGCACAGAAAATCTTTCCCATTCTGTTAGAGTTATTGCATTTTCTCCACGGTCCCTTAATGTCTTTGCTCTGCAAAAGAAGCAGAGATAACTTTACCTATGTCAACTAGTCGGGCGGTTGCGGATGAGTTATTAGCAATTGCGGGCGGGTGCGGGTGAACAAACAGCTCACCCTAGTCTGTGTGTTCTCCAAATCTGAGCTGCTATCATTTTGGTATAATAGTACACCATTTTCATGCAATCATGAGAGCATTTAGCCTGTATACAAGTGACAAAGTAAGGACAGGCTGTGTACTGTAACACCTCATGGTTTTGTTGCACATCCCACTTAATTTGATTCTCCTCACACCATAGATCCATTGAACAATGTATGTCCCACCACTATGACACAGTAGTATTAGTGTCTCGTCCTCCCTCCCCTGCTTGTCACAAATTTAAATCAGAGTGGTGCACCAGCTCCAAACCAAGGCACAGGGAGTAAATTACAGTTTGCCCTCAATTGCAGAGGGGATTACCGTCTAAGGCTGCACTCTCATTTCAATCCCTGGTTCTATTGTAATAGATAGGTAATCTACTGCACAGTTTAATTAGACTCTGGATTGTTTGTGGTGTGTGTGTGTGTGTGTGTGTGTGCGTGTTTCTGTTTGCGTTTGCCTTTGTGCATGTGCACTCGTGTGTGTTATGCTTTTGTGTGTGTGATGGGCTGGACAGACAGATAGATGGACGAATGCAGAATGCAGAATGCGTTCCTTCATTACCAGTGGCGGGTACACAAATCACACTAGAAATGCAGGGCAGGTGGCCTCACACAATTGTGCTGTGAAGCATAGAATTATGGATATCTGAAATAATCATCTTCAGAATCGTATTGATTGTTTTTTTCCCTCCCTCTGCCAGCTCTCCCACCTTGCAGCTTGTTTTAGATTTCCAAGCAGAAGAAAGCCGTAAGAGGTCAGACTGCTAATAATTGGCTTGGAGATGAGATGCAAATTACAATAATTCATGTAATTTGCCTGGTAATTACATGGATGGTGGTCCATTTCACTTGCTTAACATGAAAGTACAATCTTGTGGTGGAAAAAAATGTAATCTGGCTATAAAACTAGCTTCTTCTTCTTAATTAGAATAAAATCTAGCTTGGAATCTTAATTATAGCTATTCTTTGAGAGTTCCTTCGGCCTTGTTCTTGCTTGCTTTGCTCTGAGAGTTGAATAAACATTTAGATTAGTTACAGTAACTCTAAGCAGATGAGTTGTATGAACTCCATCCATGTGAGTTGCATAAACTTTATCCAGATGAGTTGTGTAATTTAGTTCTGTGTCCATACGTATTAGAAATTGATAGTTCCGGTTTGCGAAGTCTCCACCCTCGCAAAAGGAGACTAAGCCAAAGCCTTTACTCGCAGCTATGCTGAAATGAAACAGATAATGGTTTAAAACAAAACAACCACTGGAGACTGAAAACTGAACCCATTGATGCATTATGATTTACCCCCCACTCCCCTCTCTCCTGATGGTTGTAAAACTGTTGAGATCGAAACCACTCAGAGATATCTTCTGTTTCCATGGTTCCAGTCTGGTTGGTTGATTGGCTGGTGCACTCTCTATCACTGCTTCTAACTGGTCAGGAATATCCATGTCGTAACAAATCACCTGTTGGCCTGCCCCCACTGAATCACGTGGTAAAGGTGACACAGGAGCTCGGCAGCCATTAGTAGATTGCCTGCCTGCCTGCCTTTGGGGGAAAGTGTGGACACCTTTGGATAGGACCGCATTTATCTAATCAATTTGGATAGTGGCTTGATGCTGGGCTGCCTCCCTTTGCAGACCAAGGCCATATAGAAGTCGGCAAAGGACACACAATGGCAGCATCCCAAATGGGAACCTATTCCCAATGTAGTACATTGCTTCTGACCAAGGCCCATAGAGCTCTGGTCAAAAGTAGTGTACTACTGTAAATAAGAAACACGGCACCATTTGGTACACAGACAATGTACTGTACAGAAACTCTGACAACTGTCACGCCCTGACCTTAGAGATCCTTATTATTCTCTATGTTTGGTTAGGTCAGGGTGTGACTCGGGTGGGAAAGTCTATGTTTTCTATTTCTTTGTTTTTGGCCGAGTATGGTTACCAATCAGAGGCAGCCTATCGTTGTCTCTGATTGGGGATGATATATAAGTTGTCATTTTCCTTTTGGGTTTTGTGGGATCTTATTTTCTGTTTAGTGTGTGTGCCTGACGGAACTGTTATTTTTGTTCGAGTGTTTCTTGTAATAAATATCATGAACACTTTCCACGTTGCGCTTTGGTCCACTCTTCCTTCCACCGACGACGAGCGTTACAACAACAACAAGGCATAGGCTAAATATGTGTTAGCCTATGCCATAACACATTTTGTGTTAATGAGAAGATATAATAAAAAAATTAAAAATACATCTTAAACTTGAACTTTTTTTGTCCCTCCCTCACCACTCTCAGTGGGATTTGTTGAAGTCCAGAAGCATTGATTGCCCATTACAGATAACTAACAGGGTTTGGTTTGAACTGTCATCAGGTAGGCCTAGGTGGCCTGGTGGGTACGAGCGTTGGGCCAGGAACTGAAAGTTTACTGGATCGAATCGTTCTGCTCCTGAGCAAGGCAGTTAACTCCACTGTTCCCCGGGCGCCGATGATGTCGATTAAGGCAGCCCTCGGTATCTCTCGGATTCAGAAGGGTTGGGTTAAATGCGGAAGACACATTTCAGTTGAATGCATTCAGTAGTGCATCTGACTAAGTATTCCCCAATATTGGTCTCCACTCTCTGACGCTCATCTCTCTCTCTCCCTTGCTCGTTTACTCCTTCGTTCGGGTCCAAGGCTCTTCTCTTCAATCTCGCACTTCAGTGGCGGGTGGCGTTATGTGATCGGCAAATAGTGGTATAAGAGAAATCAGAGGCAGTTGATAACGGCAACAGTGTGTGTCTGCTTGCCCCGCTCTGTGTGTGTGTGTGTGTGTGTGTGTGTGTGTGTGTGTGTGTGTGTGTGTGTCCATTTCTCTGAACAGCCTGCTTTTATTGGAATTAACTCTCACTGGTTTGATACCACAAAATTGCTTATTTTTTTATTTGATTTATTTCACCTTTATTTAACCAGGTAGGCTAGTTGAGAACAAGTTCTCATTTGCAACTGAGACCTGGCCAAGATAAAGCATAGCAATTCGACACATACAACAACACAGTTACACATGGAATAAACAAAACATACAGTGAATAATACAGTAGAAAAATAAGTCTATATACAATGTGAGCAAATGAGGTTAGATAATGGAGGTAAAGGCAAAAAAAAAGGCAGTGGTGGCGAGGTAAATACAATATAGCAAGTAAAACACTGGAATGGTAGATTTTCAATGGAAGAATGTGCAGAGTAGAAATAGAAATAATGGGGTGCAAAGGAGCTAAATAAATAAATACAGTAGGGGAAGAGGTAGCTGTTTGGGCTAAATTATAGATGGGTTATGCACAGGTACAGTAATCTGTGAGCTGCTCTGACAGCTGGTGCTTAAAGCTAGTGAGGGAGATAAGTATTTCCACCTTCAGAGATTTTTGCAGTTCGTTCCAGTCATTGGCAGCAGAGAACTGGAAGGAAAAACGACCAAAGGAGGAATTGGCTTTGGGGGTGACCAGTGAGATATACCTGCTGGAGTGCGTGCTACGAGTGGGTGCTGCTATGGTGACCAGTGAGCTGAGATAAGGCGGGGCTTTACATAGCAGAGACTTGTAGATAACCTGTAGCCAGTGGGTTTCGCGACGAGTATATAAAAATCATTATCTCATCAGTATTACATTAAAGCAATACATGCATTGTGTAGTTAGTTATATAATAACATAAGAGCATTAATTGAAAAAATATTACATGCCAAATGTCCTGGTGCACAGGTGATATTAGCCAACAACCATACTCAGAGTAACTTCCCAATCCATCCCCAAGCCCTATATTATTCAACAATATAGTTACTACTGAACCGGATACTACTGACCCGGAGGCAGAGAACCCAATTGGCTTCATGAGAGCACACACTACAGATGAGTGGAATATGAGCTGGTATATTATAGAAATTATAACCATCATGCATCTTACCCTTAAATGAAGCTATTCTCTCTCATCCCTCTCTCAGCTCTCCAACCTGCCAGCACTTGAACACAAAGGGCCACTCTCTGCTCTCGCTTTGACTTTGAAGTGTCTTTGTCTGACTGAGTTAGTGTGGAGTTTATTAGTTATGTCAACTCTTAATCAACCAACAGGCTACATTAAAACCTCCCATGGCAAATTAAATGAGAGGGAGGAGAGGAGAGGATAGTTGGCCTTTAAACACCACTGCTATCAAAAGAGAGGGGGCGTCAAAAGTTGTTTTAATGCAAGACTGTTAGTCATAAAACTGCCAACAATTTAATCTAGAGCTTATTACTGCTAATTATTGTAACCATTGACACCGTAAAATTGTTTAAAAAATGATTTGCTAATGAAGTATGAACCTAGACTGGTGAGGAAAGTCCCCACTCAGCACGTGTGTGTGTTTTCTCAGCACGAGTGGGAGTGTGTGCTGCTTGTAATGGAAAGGGGGATACCTAGTCAGTAGTACCACTGAATGCCTTCAACTGAAATGTGTTTTCCACATTTGAATCAAAGAGGTGCGGGGGGCTGCCTTAACTTCTTTAGGAAAGGGGGCAGTATTTAGTAGCTTGGATAATAAGGTGCCCAGAGTAAACTACCTGCTACTCAGTCCTAAAAGCTAGAATATGCATATAATTAGTAGATTCGGATAGAAAACACTCTGAAGTTTCTAAAATTGTTTGAATGATGTCTGTGAGTATAACATAACTCATATGGCAGGCAAAAACCTGAGAAAGAATCCAACCAGGAAGTGGGAAATCTGAGGTTTGTCGTTTTTCAACTCTTTGCCTATCCAAGATACAGTGGAAATGGGGTCATATTGCACTTCCTAAGGCTTCCACTAGATGTCAACAGTCTTTAGAACCTTGTTTGATGCATCTACTGTGAAGGAGGGGGAATGGGAGCTGAATGAGGGGGAATTCAGCTGTCATGCAGCAGCATTGCTCTGGCTACTAAGCAAAGACCAGTAACAAAATAAACTTCAAAATATATATGCTCTTTATTTATGCAATTTATCAAATACAATTGAATATGCATTGGTGCTTTTGTTTAGGAATACAGCAAATAATTTAATCCGTGCACCAGGCTGGTTATAGTATTGTTTTCATTATCTTATTCGTATATGCTTTGTCAAAAGCAGCTGTAACTGGAGATTATTAATTATTATAACTCTATTACTAATCGAATCGAGAAATCAAGTTGATAAAATGGATTACACTGTAATGTTTTTGTTGTAAGGGAAATAAAAATAGGCTATCTCTCGCCATAACGTAAGCTGCATGTCGTAATGAAGTTATTTTTAGAATTCTAACACGGCGATTGCATTAAGAACTAAGCTATCTTTAATTTGCTGTCCAACATGTATTTTTTAGTAACGTTTATGAATAGTTATTTGATTAGATTAGGTGCCTCCAAGATTTCTCCGGACATTGTTATTGCATTTTGCCTAGTATTCACATTGTATAACCATGATTTGTGCCGCTAAACATGCACATTTTCGAACAAACAATATATGTATTGTGTAATATGATGTTATAGGACTGTCATCTGATGAATTTTGAGAAGGTTAGCGAAAAACTTTATATCTTTTGCTGGTTTATTCGTTATCGCTACTGTTGGCTTGAATCAATGCTGTTGTGTTTTTGGCTATTGTGGTAAGCTAATATAATGCTATATTGTGTTTTCGCTGTAAAACACTTAAAGAATCGGAAATATTGGCTGGATTCACAAGATGTTTGTCTTTAATTTGCTGTACACCAATGTATTTTTCATAAATGTTTTATGATGAGTATTTAGGTATTTCAATTTGGTCTCTGTAATTGTTCTAGCTGCTTTAAGTTCTGTTTTACTCACAGATATAATTCAAACGGTTTTAGAAACTTGAGTGTTTTCTATCCAATAGTAATAATAATATGCATATTGTACGAGCAAGAATAGAGTACGAGGCCGTTTAAATTGGGCACAATCTTTCCACAAAGTGAAAATAGCGCCCTCTATCCTCAACAGGTTTTAAAGGCCTTAAGCCTTGCTTGGATAGATTCTAGGATCTCATGATTAAACCATGAACCATAGATCTCTTTTTTACTCTGACCTGTCAAATGGGAGCCATCACATTCACCACATCAAATAATCTACATTTAAAGGCTTCCCAGGCACTGTCTACCCTTACATATTAGCAATGTCACCAAGTCATCTGAATGAGTAGGGTTGATGTTTTTCAACCCCCTTAATTCAAAGAGTGCAGACAAAGCACAGAACATTTCATGTTGCAGTGCTTTGTGGATGCAAACGAAGAGTCGATAAAATTGTTTTGTCACACTGCGCACCCACACACACCCACACCCACACCCACACAGAGTTACTGAGAT